>NC_036850.1:5937342-5984322 GCF_002910315.2 Salvelinus sp. IW2-2015 | reverse complement strand
CGTTCTGTACCATCACTCATTCATATATCTTTATGTACATATTCTTTATCCCTTTACACTTGTGTGTATAAGGTAGTAGTTGTGGAATTGTTAGGTTAGATTACTTGTTGTTATTACTGCATTGTCGGAACTAGAAGCACAAGCATTTCGCTACACTCGCATTAACATCTGCTAACCATGTGTATGTGACTAATAAAATTTGATTTGATTTGATTTGATGCCTCCACAACGACAGTGGTTATGTCATTCACCCACGTGCTAACCTTTCCCCTAGTTTGACAGTCGGCACGGCATTTTTGATAGACGCTTCGTTGACAAAGAACATTCAAAAGTTTAGAAGCCTACCAAAATAATACAGGTACATCAATTTTTCATAATTATTTTTTAGATACTACATATTGTAATGTTGCCGGTAAATATAGCATGTGTTGTCACTGGAATGTCTGGTTGCGTAGTGAAAGCAAAGTAACGTTAGTTCGATGTCTCCACATAAATGAATGGGATATATGCTAGCTAGCTCGCTACAAACACGGGATTTTCGTAAATCATTCAATTAATATCAGCAAGCGAGCGTCTAATGTCAAGTATTTTGTCACTGGAGGCTTAATTAAATGGTAATAGTAGCTTGCTAAGGTAACGTTAGCTAGTAGTAGAACGAGAGCTAGCCTGGGCAGATAGCTACAGTAAACCTAGCCTAGCAGTTCAGACTCGCATAAGTACAAATAGTTAAAAATATATAGTTTGTAAGGTTTCTCAAAGTACGGAMTAACAAAATAAGGCAATCTATTATATATATTAGCCTTTTTTTTCTAAATCTGTAGTGCAAGCTGCTTCCGGGACGTTTGCCCATGTATTGACCTTTCATCTAGTTTCCAAAGCGGAAACATGCAATGTATCAGAACAGTATTATAACAACAAAAAATGTGTCGCGTAATGTTGTTGTTTCCACTAGATAGCGCAGCCACAACGTCAAAATAGTCTATATCGTAAAAAGCATGTTTTTTTGTTGTTGCTCTTTGCTTAATTTAAGATTAGGGTTAGCATTGTGTTTTTAAGGTTAGGGTAATGTTTAAAATCACATTTAAGAAGATAAATTGTAGAAATAGGCAGGGTTTATGACTTTGTCTGTGGTGTCTAGGGACGACCCAGTGTTGCCGCGCTTGTAAATAACAAATGAAAGCAATTTTGGATACAACAAAATTGCAAGGTCCTGTTCTCCTCATCAGTGTGGTAGCAAGGTGCATTTAGTATTATTACACCTTTTGCCTCAAACTAGCCTATTTTAAATCGAACTATTTAAATTAAAGTGACTTTTTTAAAACATCTCAATTCCATTTATGCCTAGATAATACAATACATTTAAAACAATAATTCAAAAATAACTTCAAAATAAAAGTWAAAAAAAACAAGTAATACATGCCTAGATGTGTCTTGACCTGTACCCTTATTAACCGTTGGAATATTTATGATGACTTGGATCCCAGAGTGTACTGTCCTTTCCGACAACCCTTCTGCTCTCATCCGGAGGTCCCGGTTCCAGGATGTGGACGACCACTATAGCACGATGTACCCTGCCGACCATGCTCAAGCGAAGCTCCGTCTTGGCCTGCCATGCCTTGAGGGCTGGGGGTAGGCCTGGATGGGCAGCCGCCATCTCCTCATCTCCTTCTCTTCACCTGACCTGGAGGCAGCTCCGTGGACACGGGACCCAGGCACCCGCCCCGCTCCCTTCCACTGCCCTGGGGGACAGCCCTGGGGTGAGGCAGGTCCGGGCCCTGGAGCAGGAAAGGCTACTGGAGGTTGAGTGGGAGGGCAGCGGACAGAGCCTGTACCCGTACACATGGCTTAGGGACAACTGTCAATGCCCACTGTGTACCCTGCAGTCGGCCCAGGCCCGCAGCCTGCTGCTCTCCCAGCTGGACATCCACACTGGGGTTGACCGGGTCCAAGTCACTGACAACAACAAGGTAACATATCTTGGATGAACTTATCTTTCCTCAATTTAACCATAAGGAGGGAAATGTAAAACTGACCTTATATCCGTGTCAATCTAATGGCACTCATCCTACTCCACTTAAGTTAATTTATACTGAACAAAAATATAAACGCAACATGCAACAATTTCAAAGATTTACAGCTCATATTTTGTATTTTTTTATTTAACCTTTATTTAACTAGGCAAGTCAGTTAAGAACAAATTCTTATTTACAATGACGGCCTACCCTGGCCAAACCCTAACGCGGACGATGCTGGGCCAGTTGTGCGCTGCGCTATGGGACTCCCAATCACGTCCGGTGGTGATACAGTCTGGAATCGAACCAGGGTCTGTAGTGACGCCTCTAGCACTGAGATGCAGTGCCTTTGCCCMAATCAGTCAATTGAAATAAATTCATTGGGCCCTAATCTATTGATTTCACATGACTAAGAATATACAGTACCAGTCAAAAGTTTGGACAAACCTACTCATTTCAAGGGTTTTTCTTTATTTTTTACTATTTTCTACATTGTAGAATGATAGTGAAGTCATCAGAACTATGAAATAACACATATGGAATCATGTAGTAACCAAAAAAGTGTTATACAAATCAAAATATATTTTATATTTGAGATTCTTCAAAGTAGCCACCCTTTGCCTTTRWSASMGCTKYGCACACTCTTGGCATTCTCTCAACCAGCTTCATGAGGTAGTCACCTGGAATCCATTTCAATTAACTTAACTTTTAACAAGGCACACCTGTAAATTTGTGGAATTTCTTTCCTTTTTAATGCGTTTGAGCCAATCTGTTGTGTTGTGACGAAGTAGCGGTGGTATACAGAAGATAGCCCTATTTGGTAAAAGACCAAGTCCATATTATGGCAAGAATAGCTCGAATAAGCAAAGAGAAACAACAGTCCATCATTACTTTAAGACATGAAGGTCAGTCAATCCGGAAAATTTCAAGAACTTTGAAAGTTTCTTCAAGTGCATTCTCAAAAATCATAAAGCGCTATGATGAAACTGGCTCTCATGAGGACCCCCACAGGAAAGGAAGAGCCAGAGTTACCACTGCTGCAGGGGATAAGTTAATTAGAGTTTGCAGCCTCAGAAATTGCAGCCCAAATAAATTAGTTCAAGTAACAGACACATCTCAACATCAACTGTTCAGAGGAGACTGCGTGAATCAGGCCTTCATGGTCTAATTGCTGCAAATAAACCACTACTAAAGGAAACCAATAATAAGAAGAGACTTGCTTGGGCCAAGAAACACGAGCCATGGACATTAGACCGGTGGAATTCTGCCCTTTGGTCTGATGTGTCCAAATTTGTCTTTGTGAGACGCAGAGTAGGTGAACGGATGATCTCCGCATGTGAGGTTCCCACCGTGAAGCATGGAGGAGGAGGTATGATGGCGTGGGGGTGCTTTGCTGGTGACACTGTCAGTGATTTTATTTAGAATTCAAGGCACATTTAACCAGCATGGCTACCACAGCATTCTGCAGCGATATGTCATCCCATCTGGTTTGCGCTTAGTGGGACTATCATTTTGTTTTTCAACAGGATAAAATATATTTTGATTCAATTGTTTTGGTTACTATTTATTTCATGGTTTTGATGTAGGCACTATTATTCTACAATGTAGAAAAGACTAAAAAATACAGAAAAACCCTGGAATGAGAATGTGTGTCCAAACTTTTGACTGGTACTGTAGATATGATTCTGTTGGTCACAGATACCTAAAAAAAAAGGTAGGGGCGTGGATCAGAAAACCAGTCAGTATCTGATGTGACCACCATTTGCCTCATGCAGTGTGACACATCTCCTTCGCATTGAGTTGATTAGGCTGTTGATTGTGGAATGTTGTCCCACTCCTCTTCAATGGCTGTACAACGTTGCTGGATATTGACGGCACACGCTGTCGTACGCGTGATCCAGGGCATCCCAAACATGTTCAATGGGTGACATGTTTGGTAAGTATGCAGGCCATGGAAGAACTGGGACATTTTCAGCTTCCAGGAATTGTGTACAGATCCTTGTGGCATARGGCCRTGCATTATCATTCTGAAAYATGAGGTAATGGCAGCGGATGAATGGCACGACAATGTGCCTCAGGATCGCGTCACTGTATCTCTGTGCATTCAAATTGCCATTGATAAAATACGATCGTGTTCATTGTCCGTAGCTTATGCCTGCCCATACTATAACCCCACTGCAACCATGGGGCACTCGGTTCACAATGATGACATCAGTAAACCTCTCGCCCACACAGTGCCATACATGTGGTTTGCGGTTGTGAGGCCGGTTGGACGTACTGCCAAATTCTCTAAAACGACATTGGAGTGAGGTATGATCGAGAAATTAACATTATATTCTCTGACAAAACTGCACATTTTAGAGTGGCCTTTTATTGTCCCCAAGGTGCACCWGTGTAATGATCATGCTGTTTAATCAGCTTCTATGCCACACCTGTCAGGTGGATGGATTATCTTGGCAAAGGAGAAATGTTCACTAATAGGGATGTAAACAAATTTGTGCACAACATTTGAGAGAAGTGCAAGTGGGGACACTTCAGGCTGAGGAGCAAGTTTCACACATCCCCATGTGCTACACTAGTGTGAGCTGCCTTTGGGAAAGGTTTGGGATTCTCACGCAAACCCTTAACCAACCTCTGTGGTTGTCCTCAGGTGTCCATAGTGTGGCCGGACCAGCACACCAGCGAGTTTGACCCAGAATGGCTAAGGAAACGGTGCTTCTCTCCTGCTGCCAGACAAGCCCTACAAGAGGAGCTCTTCCTAAACGGTAAGAATATTATGCCAAGAACTGCTATATGGCAATTTCCCCACTGTCGCTGAAAGTAGATATTCTGGAATAAATCAGGATAAATCATTTTTTTTTTTATATAATGATTGAATTTGATCCAATCCCAAACTGGTAGGGCCTACGTAGTTTCATAGCTCTTAGTTTGTGTTGAGCATGTGTCTCTGTCTATTGAAATTCACTGCTACAGTACACACACACACACACACACACACACACACACACACACACACACACACACACACACACACACACACACACACACACACACACACACACACACACACACACACACACACAACCAATTCACCCATGCTGACAGTGTCCATTCTATTTTTGTCTAGTCTAACAGTAGCTGACTGCTACAGTGCTCTGAAGACCCATGAGATAAATGCTTTTTGTTCTTGAAAATGTCCCTGAAGAATTTATCTGAAAAAGAGTAAGATTCTGTGCCCTCATACAGTACCTTAACCAAGCATCCTGTTGTGCAAATTCCAATGTTACTTTTTGATTGACATTTTCTTTGTGCCATACTAACTGCATTTTCAGTTCTTTAAAAAAACATATGCTACAGGCCACAAGTACTTTAGAAAAACATTATTGATACCAATAAGTGTATTTACTGTATATCAGTATTTGCTTGTTACAAGTGATCTAAATGGCCATCTAGTTAGCTAAGTGTTGAGCACAGACTGTTAAACTTGAATATGTGTAACATCCAAGAATACATTTCATGCACCACACGCTGTGTCGTAATTAAAAATCCTTCTTTAACCTGTCTCCTCCCCTTCATTGATTGAAGTGGATTTAACAAGTGACATCAATAATGGATCATAGCATTCACCTGGTCAGTCAGGTGAATGCTATGATGCACCTGTGTGTCATGGAAAGAGCAGTGTACAAGGCAGTAATGAAGGTGAAATGAAGGCTGTAGCTGCATTTCAACTGAGGAGAGACTAGATGGTGTTTCCACACGTGGTCCTGAAGGATCCACAGGTTTCAGTGGCTCCTGCTTTGTTTCCACTCTAGAGTGATTAAAGACAGTGTGTGTGGATAGCAACCTTCCCACCCCTCCTTCCTTCTCTCCTTTAGTACAGGTGTAAGAGCCCCCCCCCCAAACACACACTTTGTAAGTGCAGGGTTTTTGTTCTTCAACTGTCACCAGGAGTGCTCCTATCAGACAGAGTTTAGCTCATGTTCTGTCTGGCTCTGTCTTTCACACACGCACACGCACGCACACACACACACACACGCACCAGCCCCCCTGTCTCTGGGTTTAATTATATCCTCCTGAGGTCTGGTCTGAAATTCCTCCTGCCAAAAACCCTGGAAAAATTGACGCTTTTAGATGGATGGATGGTGAAACAATGTTCACATCTGGAAGTTTTGTTACTCAAGTTTTGTTCACATCCCTACCTAGCTCCCTATAGGCCCCTCTCTTTTTTTCTCCCTCTTTCTCTCTCTCTCTCTCTCTCTCTCTCTCTCTCTCTGTATTTCACTCACAGACAGACCTAGTTTGGAATATCTGTATGTTTTCCTTTTTTCCCAGAAGACCGGTAAGATTGTCAAAGTGTAGCACACGCGGGAGATGCCGAGGTTAATATGGTAATATGAGCTGCGGGGGTGTTACTCAGACTGAATCACCCCTCACTTGTTTTTTGGTGTTTGTAGGAATTAGGAGTTTCCCCCTAACCATTTACTTAAAAAAACCCAGTTATATTTAATTTATTTACACAGCATGGAAATGAGTGGGAGAATGAACAGTACAGAAACTGGCACAACGGATTTGAACCCCCGCTGTTGAGGGGCACGGGTAGTCCGGAGGCGGCTGTGTTGACCACTAGACCAACCTCCAGGACCACATGCCTCCAATCATTTCTAATTATATGGGGTACCCCAGACACTGCTGCTGCTGTCAACGTGTGCAGCCTGTCAATCTCTAGCCCAGAGGATGTCGCTTTCACACATCTAGACCAGACTACATCACTGAGGTATGCAGCGGCCGTATGTGAAATAGCTTAATAACTTGAGACCTTCGGCAAGGTGTGGAGTCTGTGTGCAGTCATGTTCAACCCCCCCCCCCCCCTGCCTCTGCCATATGGAATACTAATTAAAGGGAAGCTGAATGGAAGTGGATGTTTAGAGACACCGTTTTTAAGCCAAACTCAACTCGTTGAACCAATTTGCCCTGTTGTTTATCCACCCCATGCAACTGAGGGGACCTTGTTCTGACCAGTCTTGGATTTAAATAGTAAGCTATTTGGCATTTTTGAGCCTGCCTCGAGTGCTAGGCGAGTGGGGTTTGCACTGGTATTTAAATTATTTCAAGTACTATTTTAAACCCAGGTCTGGTTCTGACCTCACTTAAATCGTCTAGGCTAGAGCTTGAAGCCATAGTGTGTATAGTATACAAGCAAACACTCAAATACTTTTTTTTGTGCCCAGGGAGATTGGAATCTACAAGGAGTGTTTGTCATCATTATAGTTGTTAGTGTTTACAATTCCTGTGTATCTTACCGAGGACCTTAGCAACCGTGAGTTGTTTTGCCTTCTTATTCCAAAGGCATTCTAGGAATGGTACTATAGTCATTTTCGGTTTCTAAAACCCTTGTCTTGGGAGATGTGGCTTTTGGGGGGCTGTGGACCTGTTTCAATCACCCCTCCATAGGAAATATTGGATAGCACTTGTTATATTCCAACAGTAGTGTGGTTATTATTCCCGTTATTATGAGGCATTGTCTTTCTAGGCCTACATTRTTAACATTATCAGTRCACTCTTAGAAAAAAGGGTTMTTCGGCTGTTCCCATAGGAGAACCCTTTTTTGGTTCCACGCAGAACCCTTTTGGGTTCCATGTAGATACCTCTGGGGAACCCTTCTTCAAAGGGTTCTCCTATGGGGACAGCCAAATTACCCTTTTAGGTTCTAGATAGCACCTTTTATTCTAAGTCTAGTAGTCATTATCTTCTGTATGTTTATCAACTGTTCCAACTCGCCGCATCCTGTGAACAGTAATCAAGCCTGTAAACTGGCACTACCGTGTCCTTAAGCTCTCTTTGAACGCTTGAGGAGGATGAGGATTATCGTCGGTGAATGACGTGGTGTTTTCTCACTTTCTAGCTAGTGTACTTTGAGCCTTTTACCTACCGCGAGGTGACGAAGCAGTGTTGGCTGGCTTATCCAAGAGGCCACAGTCTTTTCTCACACATCTTCCTCTGGACTCTTCTCTACCGACTGCTACAGAGGGTAGTGAGTACGGCCCAGTACATCACCGGGGCCAAGCTTCCTGCCATCCAGGACCTCYATAGCAGGCGGTGTCAGAGGAAGGCCCGAAAAATTGTCAGACTCCAGCCACCATAGTCATAGACTGTTCTCTCTGCTACGTTACAGCAAGCGGTACCGGAGCGCCAAGTCTAGGTCCAAAATACTTAACAGCTTCTACCCCCAAGCCATACGACTCTTGAACAGCTAATCAAATGGCTACCCAGACTGTTTGCATTGTCCCCCCTCTTTTACGCTGCTGCTACTCTCTGTTTATTATCTATGCATAACCACTTTAACACTACCTACATGTACATATTACCTCAATTACCTCGACTAACCGGTGCCCCCGCACATTGACTCTGTACCGGTACCCCCTGTATATAGCCTCGCTATTGTTATTTTACTGCTGCTCTTGAATTATTTTTTACTTAACACTTATATTTCTTAAAACTGCATTGTTGGTCAAGGGCTTKTAAGTAAGCATTTCACTGTAAGGTTGTATTTGGCGCATGTGACAAATAACATTTGATTTGAAATGTGTCAACACCTTTTACTCACTGTCTGCTTGGTCACTACCATAGTGCCTACTGAGTCACTCTCTTCCCTGCGGTGCAGATTTTGGATCAGCTCGCCATGCATCAGTTTAAAGCATCCTTTCATGAATAAACAGGCCTAATCTGACTCTGGGCCAGTTGTTAGTGGTACAATGAGATAGATACTTAAGACTGTCCCTGTTTGGCCACCAAGGAATGGAACATTCTGCTCTGATGTAGTTTTAGCAAGCAAGCCATGTTTGTAAATCGTAATAAAATAGGATAGAATTATTTCTCACTTTTTAATGAGGACCCAATTGATATCTAGCTTGGCTTAGAGATGAACACAATTATGATATATATAAAAATAAAAATAAATGTTACTTAACAGCATAGATATTGCATTCACTAGGTTCGCTGTCTAAAGTACTCTCATCAGCTCAACTAGCAAACTGTCTGAATGTTACGATAATTTGCCCCGAATTGGCCTCAGTCCTAATGGAACTTGATTGGTTCCTACTCATCCAAGCAGCAGCTGATATGTCTTTCCATTGACTTAATGGGAGTCTGTGTCTTCCTTGACTCATCTGGTATGAATTTAGACACCCTCTGGACCTACGGGCTCTTGTGGTCGATAGTGAGAACACATCAGTTTGGGGGGAAAAAACAAGGCTCCTAAAAACATAGCTGCACCGGTGCATCAATGGAAAACACGCATCTTTCCCCCCAAAACCTCACCATTTCCATGTACACACACTGATTTGTCGATCAAGGAGATTAATCTCTCCCGCTGAGCACAACCACACACACACACACACACACACACACACACACACACACACACACACACACAACACACACACCACACACACAGCGCCACACACCGCACGCACGGACATACACAAACACAGACACACACACATGGATGCGTATGGTATGTTTCGGTGGATGTGTAACCAGGCCAGCACAGCACAGCTCAGTTCAGCTTTACTGCTCAGGAGAGTGATAAGGATATTAAAGATCTGAATGGATTGAATAGGTGTAAGCAACATGGGGAAATTCCATCCAGCCCATCTGAGGGCTAGGTCGAGCTATAACAAGAGGGGAAAGCTATTATTGCTGACTCCTATCCATGTCTTCCAGATCTATAAAAAGTACTATGGGGTAGAGGTAGGGATTAGGGGGTCGGTTTGGAATTGGTCACCAGACTCTTTATTAAAGCTGAGAAGGCAGAGGTGGCTCTGTGGTGCAGGTTTCTCCATTAAACAGAGAAAGGTTAGTTTGTTGTATTCTCCAGAGAAGAGACTAGCTGTGCTAGTCCAGAGAAGGACTAGCTGTGCCACGTCAGTTTAAGACACAGGCTCTTAGTAAATGAGACTTCAACAGCTACAATGTGGCGACGTGTGTGTGTCTGGGACTGTGTGTTTATGCAACTTCACTTCTCACATGATTGGATACAGGATTGTAGTTATTTTGCGGAAACCTCTGTATTCAACTAGATAACATTTCTCTGGCCGATTATAACACCCAATTCCATTCATCTAAMATTTCAGTACAGCTGCAGGCTTGTCCTGATAGTTGTAGTGGGCACACTCACTGGCATCAGCCCCCTTTGCAATGAAAGCACTGATGAATGCCACCATGTTTGTGAAGGCCTTTACAGCAAATACAATACGGCGTCTAATACCTCCAGTCGAAAAGAACTGAACTCCACAGTTGACCTTGTGAGGAAGTTGATCTAGTGTAATTGAATTGTGAAAGACCCTGTCTACGCYCAGAGCAGCTTTTTGGGGAACTCCACGACGAGAGAGAGAGTACCTCGTCTGGAAAAGCCGCAGAAGACCAACGGAAGGGAGGAAAGGATTTACAAATACACGCTCCCATCAAACAGACAGATAACACGTACATACACAAGCATAATAGTGTCACATTAAAACTCCTGCGTTCTTCGACACATACGTACTAGGACAGGCACTAGCTCTCTCTCAAACAGACACACAGCCGGACATTGTATCTCAGTTAACCCCGGTTGGAAACTATGCAAGAGTCAGAGAGACTAATYGCTGATTGGCCTGGTGGACTAACGCTACACGTTTCAGGAAATCAGAGCAGCGATTTTGCGCTTGGTGAGAATTTGAGTGTCGAGCACAATGTTCTGGGCCCTGCACCATCTGAGCCCTTCCAGCCCGGGCCCACTGCCCAGCCAGCCGCTCTCTTACCCCATCCATCACCCACTAAAGGGCCTACCCGGGTTTAGCGCTCTCTGCTCTGACTCTCTCTATGCTCCTTTCCACTCTCCATTTTCTCTCACTTTTTTTCCTCTGTCTCCATTTGTCTCTCCCTTCCTATCCTTTCCTCTCTCCTTACTCTCGCTCTCTACATTTTTCTTGGACCTCAAGGATTGAAATCGGTTTGTTCAAAACATAACGGTCCTTGGTTTAAAACATAACAGTGAAGGTAGTTAATACTGATCTWGAGTCAATCAGGAGATAACCAGTGATGTTAGCCGAACATGACAAGTTCACCAGACAAGAAAAGGTCCATTTACAGGGGGAAGGCAAGTTCAGCCAAAATTCCTAATTCGATACGACATGCTTTTACCTCTGCTGTTATGGCTTACTACGTCATGTGTGATATCCAAAACCCCAGGGCTCTGTCCCTGAAGCACCGTTCTGCCTCTAGCCAAGAACTTTATGTCCCCCTTTGTGTGCAGATACATACCGACTGGTCAAATGGTGTCTATGGGCTAGTCTGATTGCATGGGAGTGCTTGTAACATTGGAAGGAACTAGCCTTTATTCTAGAAGTTCCTCATACTTCAACCTTCTCTTTGTCGGTGACCCTCAAGATCAGCCAGCCTTTAATAAAGATCTTATTTCCCTTCCAAACATTTTTCAACCCTCTTCATTTACAGAGTTTGGATTGGGGGGGTTCTTCTTGACTTTTTGACAGAGAATTGTTTTGGAGATGACAGCGTGACAGGAGATGTAAAAACCTGCTGTGGGTTAAGTCATCAGTATCAGTGAAAGATATCATTGTATCTCGATGACTCATTGTTGCAGGTGAAAAGGTTCAGGATCATCCCCCAGAGTGACAATCAAGCTGCAGCATATTCCTGCAAAGCCCCTAGACACGTAGAGACTCCATGTGTTACCATAGCTGTACTCACGGAGCAAAATCCATTGACTACGCCACACAAATAATTACATCAACTGAGTTGATGCAAAGTCAAGCTTTCTAACATCTGACTTGGATTTTCTCTCCACTTAATCCTGATGAATTGCTACTGAAGAGGTTTGTTGTACCCCCCCACATACACACAGCCACACACACTAAATGAGCTCGGCAGCTGTGTCTGCAATGCAGGAGCCACTGGAGAGAGCCTCTATGGAAAAAGGGCTGAAGCCAGCTTGGTGCAAAGCGAAGCAGTGGGAGGCTTTTTCCACTGCTGTCAGTCGAGACATGCACTCTTCTCACCCCTTTCCCTTCCTCACAGATTATTGAACCGTAGCGAGCTGGCCTCCCTCCCTCCTATCCCTAGGAGGAAACGTTTCATGGACACACAGACACATTATATACAGACAGTACAGACTGTGACCGGGAGCATTACACATATTGCCGTTAGAGTCCATTGTTCATTGACAGGCTGTGGTGTCTGTCCATATGGTTTTGACAACCTCAGCTGTCCTGAAACCAAGGCAAACAAACCAGGACATTCTATTCTGTCCCCAACCTGCAGTTCAATCACTGCACAGAGCAGAAACTGTCAGTTGTCAATATTGGTAGAAAATGGCCGAAATTTGTATCTCTAGAGTTAGAAGTTGCACTCTCTATGCATTGCAAAATTCTGACATKACGGAAATTTACCAGGTTTTTCAGAAATCCTGCCTCAAGGATTTTCAGTTGAAAGATTCCCTTYCAGCTTATTCCCTCCTGATTCTGGGGAGCCTCCAACTGGAATTTMGGAAAAATCTGGGAACTTTGACAAACTGATACGATACAGGACGGTATGATACAGACCATACAGGATGATACAATACTTTAATGAAGTGCATCTATCTCCTTGGCTCTCTCAGAGCGTGTGTACTGGGACTCAGAGCTGCGGATCCCCACGGCCAACTTCGAGGAGGTCCTCCACGACGACAAGGCYGCCCTGGCCTGGCTGCTGGCTCTACGTCGCGTGGGCATCGTCTACCTGAAGGGGGCGCCGGTGGAGCAGGGTCAGGTGGCCCGCCTCAGCCAGAGGATCGGATACCTCCGACTGACGTTCTATGGGTGAGAAACCTTTCCCTCTGACTTTATTAGCGTCATATACTCTTAAACCAAACCACGGTGATATCATTTCTAAAAGCTCTGCATTTTCCACACAGCTTTATATTTTCACCGCAGCAGATTTACTAGGGTGCGTTTGTTGTCGATTTTTCCTAAACATCCTAATTATAGAAACCATTGCTACTCTCAGCTATCCGCTCCTTTGTATACTGAGGATGACACGGGCAGCCTGGTTAAACCAGACTGAACGCTACACTTACTATTGTTACCTTCAGTCTGGATTAACCAGAGGTTTTATGGACATGTAACCTAATTGAGTTTTGGTAGGTGAGGCCTCAATCCATCTCAACTTGGGCTGTTCTAGTTCAGTAATGCTTGCACAGGGACAAAGACTGGAAGGCCAGTCTAAAATTTATCCAGGGGACATTAAGCCCGAGGTATTACCCAATACACTCAATCAAATGTTATTTTTCACATGCGCCGAATACAACAGGTGTAGACTTTACCATGAAATGCTTACTTATAAGCCCTTAACTATTTCTTGAACTGCATTGTTGGTTAAGGAAATATTTACTAAATAAAGTAAACATATCAAATCAAAAAGTAAGGCTATATACAGGGGGTACCGGTACCGAGTCAATGTGCGGGGGTACAGGTTAGTCGAGGTACTTTGTAAAGTGACTATGCATAGATAATAAACAGTGAGTAGCAGCAGTGTCAAAACAAAGGGGGTGGGATCAATGTAAATAGTCTGGGTGGCCATTTGATTAATTGTTCAGCGGTCTTATGGGTTTTGGGGGTAGAAGCTGTTAAGGAGCCTTTTGGTCCTAGACTTGGCGCTCTGGTACCGCTTGCTGTGCATTAGCAGAGAGCACAGTCTATGACTTGGGTRACTGGAGGCCTTGACAATTTTTTGAGCCTTCCTCTGACACCGCCTGGTATATAGGGTCTGGATGTAAGGAAGCTTGGCTTTGGTGGTCTGTTTGAAACATATAGGTATTACAGACTCGGTCAGGGAGAGGTTGAAAATGTCAGTGAAGACACTTGCCAGTTGGTCCACGCATGCTTTGAGTACACGTCCTGGTAATCCGTTTGTGAGTGTTGACCTGTTTTAAGGTCTTGCTCACATCAGCTACGGAGAGAGTGATCACACAGTCGTCCGGAACAGCTGGTGCTCTCATGCATGCCTCGAAGCGAGCATAAAAGGCATTTAGCTCGTCTGGTAGGCTCGCGTCACTGGGCAGCTCGTGGCTGGGTTTCCCTTTGTAGTCCGTAATATTTTTCAAGCCCTGCCACATCCGACGAGCGTCAGAGCCGGTGTAGTAAGACCGGTGACTGAGGTGGTATACTCCTCAATGCCATTGGATGAATCCCGGGAACATATTCCAGTCTGTGCTAGGAAAACAGTCCTGTAGTGTAGCATCCGCGTCATCTGATCACTTCCGTATTGAGCGAGTCATTGGTACTTCCTACTTTAGTTTTTGCATGTAAGCAGGAATCAGGATGATATAATTATGGTCAGATTTGTCAACTGGAGGGCGAGGGAGAGCTKTGTATGCGTCTCTGTGTGTGGAGTAAAGATTGTCCAGAGTTGTTTTTTCTTCTCTTTGTTTGCACATGTGACATGCTGGTAGAAATGAGGTAAAACAGATTTAAGGTTGCTTGTATTAAAGTCCCCGTCCACTAGGAGTGCCGCTTCTGGATGAGCATTTTCTTGTTTGCTTATGGCCTTATACAGCTTGTTGAGTGAAGCCTTAATGCCAGCATTGGTTTGTGGTGGTAAATAGACTGCTACGAATAATATAGATGAGAACTCTCTTGGTAGATAGTGTGGTCTACAGCTTATCATAAGGTACTCTACCTCAGGCAATACCTCGAGACTTCTTTAATATTAGACATCGCACACCTGCAGTTATTGACAAATAGACACACACACCCGCCCCTCGTCTTACCAGACGTAGCTGCTCTGTTCTGCCGATGCACAGAGAAGCCAGCCAGCTCTATATTATCCGTGTCGTCGTTCAGCCACGTCTCTGTGAAACATAAGATATTACAGTTTTCAATGTCCCGTTGGTAGGAAAGTCTTAATTGTAGATCATCCAGTTAGTTTTCCAACGATTGCATGTTGGTCAATAATCAAAGCTGAGGTTGGAACAACAAGCATCCCACAGCCAGCAGATAAGCCCAGGTCAGTGGAAGCTAACAGCTGCGAACCAAAGCAAGAGACATGTCATTAAAGAAGCTGCMGTTTTAATGATAAAAAAAAAAGAAAGAAGCTGCAGTATTTATGTCTTCCACCAATAACAACCCAAGAGACACAACAAAATACCAGTGCACATATTTGCATATATTTGASCACAGAGACTCCATGCCAAGAGCAAAGAAGAGACCTAGTATAATTGTGATTCATCAGCTGGATTTGGTCTTATGTAGCAATTTTTTTTTTACATTGGATAAAAGTAGAGACTCAGCGCAACAAAATGGTATATCATACACAGCATTTTTGAGGAACAATGGGAAAGTAATTCTGCTTTGAAAGTTGATACACTCACTTTTGAGAAAAGGGCCTTTGAATRTTTTGGTACCTACTGGAGAGCTCTCCTTTGTCTACACCAGTAGTTCCCAAACTTTTTATAGTCCCGTACCCCTTCAAACATTCAACCTCCAGCTGCTCTAGCACCAGGGTCAGCACACTCTCAAATTTAGTTTTTTGCCATCATTGTAAGCCTGCCACACACACACTATACGATACATTTATTAAACATAAGAATGAGTGTGAGTTTTTGTCACAACCCGGCTCGTGGGAAGTGACAAAGAGCTCTTATAGGACCAATGCACAAATAATAATAATAATCAATAATTGCTCTTTATTTCACCATCTTACATATAAAACCTTGTGTATAACTCACCACAGGTTAATAAGAAGGGTGTGCTTGAAAGGATGCACATAACTCTGCAATGTTGGGTTGTATTGGAGAGATTCTCAGTTTTAAATAATTTCCCACACACGGTGTGCCTGTATTTAGTTTTCATGCTAGTGAGGGCCGAGAATCCACTTTCACATAGGTACCTGGTTGCAAAGGGCATCAGTGTCTTAACAGTGCGATTTGCCAAGGCAGGATACTCTGAGCGCAGCCCTATCCAGAAATCTGGCAGTGGCTTCTGATTAAATTCAATTTTCACAGAACCGCTTGTTGCAATTTCGATGAGGCTCTCTTGTTCAGATATCGGTAAGTGGACTGGAGGCGGGGCATGAAAGGGATAACCAATCCAGTTGTTTGTGTCATCCGTTTCGGGAATGTACCTGCGTAATTGCGCACCCAACTCACTCTGGTGCTTCGCTATATCACATTTGACATTGTCCATAAGCTTGAGTTTATTTGCACACAAAAAATCATACAATGATGGAAAGACCTGTGTGTTGTCCTTGTTAATGCAGACAGAGAAGAGCTCCAACTTCTTAATCATAGCCTCAATTTTGTCCCGCACATTGAATATAGTTGCGGAGAGTCCCTGTAATCCTAGATTCAGATTATTCAGACGAGAAAAAACATCACCCGACTAGGCCAGTCGTGTGAGAAACTTGTCATCATGCAAGTGGTCAGACAAGTAAAAATGATGGTCAGTAAAGAGAACTTTAAGCTCGTCCCTCAATAAAAAAAAAATGTGTCAATACTTCACCTCTTAATAACCAGCGCACTTCTGTATGTTGTAAAAGCGTTACATGGTCCCTGCCCAAATCATTGTATAGTGCAGAAAATACATGAGAGTTCAGGGGCCTTGCTTTAACAAAGTTAACCATTTCCACTGTAATGTCCAAAACGTCTTTCAAGCTGTCAGGCATTCCCTTGGCAGCAAGAGCCTCTCGGTGGATGCTGCAGTGTACCCAAGTTGCGTCGGGAGCAACTGCTTGCACGCGCGTTACCACTCCATTATGTCTCCCTGTCATGGCTTTTGCGCCATCAGTACAGATACCAACATGAGCAGCAGCTACGTTTGGCTACATACGGACCGTTAGTGGAATTCCCGCGAGAGAGTAATGGTTAATGTGATTGGATGTTAATTATTTGACTAGGCTACCTGTATTTGACATTGTGTTGTTATTTCGCTGATGGTTTAATTTGATTTTTGTCAGTGAAACGAGGCTACTCAGACAAGAAAAAACCCTCATTTTTAAAAACCTTATTTAATGTGAATAATTTTTTTAATTTGCATACCCATGATGACATTGCACGTTTGGGAATACTTGGTCTACACCCATTCAGCATTGTTCACACCCTCTTAAGTCAGCCCCCTCATCTCTTTAAGGATTCACATGAGGTCATGTGCTAAACAGTGAGTAGTGTAGTAAAGATTAAGACTAAAAGTGGTAGTAGCCTACAATAAGGGAAAAATTCCAGGTAAACAGAAAGTGGTCCAGATGCTAAAAATATTTGATAAATACTAGATGACACTTACCCAGACACACTTGTCAAAATTGATGTGAAATAAATCCTATAACCCCCAGCCACATCCAGTGGTGGAAAAAGTACTAAATTGTCATACTTGAGTATAAATCATTTCAAATTCCTTATATTAAACCAAATGTTTTTTTAAATTATTGACAGATAGCCAGAGGCACACTCCAACACTCAGACATAATTTACAAACGAAGCATTTCTGTTTAGTGAGTCTGCCAGATCAGATGCAGTAGGGATGTTCTCTTGATAAGTGTGTGAATTGGACAATTTTCCTGTCAAAATGTAACAAGTACTTTTGGATGTCAGGGAAAATGTATGGAGTAAAAAGTACATTATTTTATTTTGGAATGTAGTGAAGTAAAAGTAAAAGGTGCCAAAAATATAAATAGTCAAGTAATGTACAGATACCCCCCCAAAATACTTAAGTTCTTAAGTACTTTATACCACTGCCAAAATGCACACCAGTACATTAACATACTTTATATACTGTTACACACGTACTTATCACACATACAGTTGAAGTCAGAAGTTTACATACACCTTAGCCAAATACATTTAAACTCAGTTTTTCACAATTCCTGACATTTAATCCTAGTAAAAAATCCCTGTCTTAGGTCCGTTAGGATCACCCATTTAATTTTAAGAATGTGAAATGTCAGAATAACAGTAGAGAGAAGGATTTATTTCAGCTTTTATTACTCACGTTCCCAGTGGGTCAGAAGTTTACATACACTCAATTTGTTTTTGGTAGCATTGCCTTTAAATTGTTTAACTTGGGTCAAACGTTTTGGGTAGCTCCTCCACATAAGTTGGGTGAATTTTGGCCCATTCCTGAGTCAGATTTGTAGGCCTCCTTGCTCGCACACATCTTTTCAGTTCTGCCCACAAATCCTTTATAGGGATTGAGGTCAGGCTTTGTGATGGCCACTCCAAATACCTTGACCTTGTTGTCCTTAAGCCATTTTGCCACAACTTTGGAAGTATGCTTGGGGTCATTGTCCATTTGGAAGACCCATTTGCAACCAATCTTTAATTTCCTGACTGATGTCTTGAGATGTTGCTTCAATATATCCACATAATTTTCTTACCTCATGATGCCATCTATTTGTGAAGTGCACCAGTCCCTCCTGCAGCAAAGCACCCCATAACATGATGCTGCCACCCCCGTGCTTCACGGTTGGGATGGTGTTCTTCGGCTTGCAAGCTTCCCCCTTTTTTCTCCAAACAACGATGGTCATTATGGCCAAACAGTTCTATTTTTGTTTCATCAGACCAGAGGACATTTCTCCAAAAAGCTTTGTCCCCATGTGCAGTTGCAAACCGTAGTCTGGGTTTATTATGGCGGTTGTGAAGCAGTGGCTTCTTCCTTGCTGAGCGGCCTTTCAGGTTATGTCGATATAGGACTCATTTTACTGTGGATATAGATACTTTTGTACCTGTTTCCTCTAGCATCTTCACAAGGTCCTTTGCTGTTGTTCTGGGATTGATTTGCACTTTTCGCACCAAAGTACGTTCATCGCTAGGAGACAGAAGGCATCTCTTTCCTGAGCGGTATGATGGCTGCGTGGTCCCATGGTGTTTATACTTKCGTACTATTGTTTGTACAGATGAATGTGGTACCTTCAGGCGTTTGGAAATTGCTCCCAAGGATGAACCAAGTCTTGGCTGATTTCTTTGGTTTTCCCATGATGTCAAGCAAAGAGGCACTGAGTTTGAAGGTAGGCCTTGAAATCGATCCGCAGGTACACCTCCAATTGACWCAAATTATGTCAATTAGCCTATCAGAAGCTTCTAAATGACATACGTTGCTGCTACTATTGTTTTTGTTTTATCCTGCTGCTCAGCCACTTTACCCCTGATTGTGTTAGGAGAGAATCATTTGAATAGAAGCACTGCAGATAGTGCTGATGACTGGTCCGTCCGAACCACGCATGAACAAGGGAATCTACATTACCACGCATGAACAAGGGAATCTATATTCGGAGAGCATGTTTCTGTCCTGCCCTTGACTTTGGTGCAGGGCATGTGATGTCCATAGCCTCTTTGTTGCATAACTCCCTGATCTTCTCAAAAAGATTTGTTTGTCTAGCTGTGTCCAGTCCAGGTGGTGCTTGTACAGGCAGACCATCTATGGGCTGAAGGACGTCAGCGTTGCGCAGCAGCTGAAACCTGGTCCCGACAGTCCGAACTAGAGGTCGACCGATTAGGATTTTTCAACGCTGATACTGATTATTGGAGGACCAAAAAAAGCCCATACCGATTAATTGGCCGATTTTTATATAKATATTTCTAATAATGACAATTACAACAATACTGAATGAACACTTATTTTAACTTAATATAATACATAAATAAAATCAATTTAGTCTCAAATAAATAATGAAACATGTTCAATTTGGTTTAAATAATGCAAAAACAAAGTGTTGGAGAAGAAAGTAAAAGTGCAATATGTGCCATGTAAAAAAGTTCCTTGCTCAGAACATATGAAAGCTGGTGGTTCCTTTTAACATGAGTCTTCAATATTCCCAGGTAAGAAGTTTTAGGTTGTAGTTATTATAGGACTATTTCTCTCTATASCATTTGTATTTCATATACCTTTGACTATTGGATGTTCTAATAGGTACTTTAGTATTGCCAGCCTAATCTCGGGAGTTGATAGGCTTGAAGTCATAAACAGCGCAATGCTTGAAGCACAGGGAAGAGCTGCTGACAAATGCAGTAAAGTGCTGTTTGAATGAATGCTTACGAGCCTGCTGCTGCCTACCACTGCTCAGTGAGACTGCTCTATCAAATCAGACTTAATTATAATATAATAACACACAAAAATACGAGCCTTGGGTCATTAATATGGTCAAATCCGGAAACTATCATTTCGAAAACAAAACGTTTATTCTTTCAGTTAAATACAGAACTGTTCCGTATTTTATCTAACGGGTGGCATCCCTAAGTCTAAATATTGCTGTTACATTGCACAACCGTCAATGTTATGTCATAATTATGTACAATTCTGGCAAATTAATTACGGTCTTTGTTAGGAAGAAATGGTCTTCACACAGTTCGCAACGAGCCAGGTGGCCCAAACTGCTGCATATACCCAGACTGCTTGCACGGAACGCAAAAGAAGTGACACAATTTCCCTAGTGAAAAGAAATTCATGTTAGCAGGCAATATTAACTAAATATGCAGGTTTAAAAATATATACTTGTGTATTGATTTTAAGAAAGGCATTGATGTTTATGGTTAGGTACACATTGGTGCAACGACAGTGCTTTTTTCGCGAATGCGCTTGTTAAATCACCCATTTGGCGAAGTAGGCTATGATTGAATAATAAATTAACAGGCACCGCATCGATTATATGCAACATAGGACACGCTAGATAAACTAGTAKTATCATCAACCATGTGTAGTTAACTAGTGATTATGTTAAGATTGATTGTTTTTTTATAAGATAAGTTAAATGCTAGCTAGCACCTTTCCTTGGCTCCTTGCTGCACTCACATAACAGGTAGTCAGCCTGCCACGCAGTCTCCTTGTGGAGTGCAATGTAATTGGCCACAATCGATGTCCAAAAATGCCGATTACTGATTGTTACGAAAACTTGAAATCGGCCCTAATTAATCGGCCATTCCGATTAATCGGTCGACCTCTAGTCCGAACACTCCTTGGCGACAACAACACCAGGCTCCAGAGCCTCGAAGCTGTAAAACAGGGAATAACATTTTCAAAAAATCAGTAGACATTACAACCCTGCACAACATCAATTCACCTCCCAAGTTTAGATAAGAAGATTCACCTCATACAATGCAATGAAAAGGATTTTCACCTGAAGTTCTGGTACTGCTTGATCTGTGGCAGCGGCCTGAAGTATGGAGTCAGGTGTTGTTACTAGCCATAGCTTTCCACCAGCACCGTATCATCCTCCAGTCCAACCAGCTGTGGGATGTTGGCCCATTTCACAGTGCTGTCCTTCACAACACCAGCAATCTCAGACAAAATGTTCACTCTGGTCTTTCTGAAGCGCTGCTTGATGACAGTCGGGGGCAAACTTGGTATGGCCTGTAAGGAAGTGAAGGTCYAGACTGTGGTGGCGCTTGTGCATGGTTCGCCAGGYACAATACTAGAGCACAAACCTGTTCTTGTTTTGGCCACAGCAGTTATCACAATTCAGGTCCACACGTGTTTCCCCAACTCCGTAGTTGATGAAAAAAATGGTGCATGTAGTTGATGACTGCGCTGCTGCCTTTGCTTGCTTGGGCCAGCTCTCTTTTTGATGGGAGGCATTAGACCATTCTCCCTGTATTTCTGGTGAAGGAGAGTTAGGCATGTCCTACTGATGCTGAAAGACAAATTCCAGATACAAATATTTGAGCATTATTATACAATAGATGCGAAATGGCATTCTGAGAACATCACTACACACACATCATACACGTAATGTTAGCTAGCTAGCCAGCCATCTAGCGTCAGCTGGCTAGCTAACAGCAAGCTTTAACTAGCAATACAAACCGATTGGCATAGCTACCTAAAGTTAACCAAATAAGTTCAATGTTAGCTAGCTAACATTAGGCTATAACTAGCCTTGCAAAATGGCATTCTGAGAAAACATCACTAATGTTACACACAATTCATATACCTAAATGAATGTTAGCTAGCAAGCCAGCCAGTCATCTAACCTCAGCTAACGTTAGGTAGCTAACAGCAAGCTTTAACTTGGGGTCTTATGTTTGGACATGTTACATTAACGTTAGCTAGCTAAAAAATGKACTATCATCCCAATCCATAGAGTAACATTACTAGCAATACAAACCAATTGTCATAGCTAAAGTTAACCAAATAAGTTAGGTTCAATGTTAACGTTAGCTAACAAGCCAGCCATCAAACTCCAGCTGGCTAGCTAACAGCAAGTCTTAACTTTCAAGGAAAACAACTTTCTGACTAAATTAGAAATGTATMATATCTGAAAGTGTAGCTAGATTCTTACCCATATACATGGATGAGAGCTTCACGGCAGACTGCAACCCGTTTCATTAAATAAGATGTCCTGTGTCGTTTCCRTTTAGTTTGCACAGCTTGTTTGGCCCGTTRTGTTCCACTGATTTCAAAACTCGGTGTTCTTCTTCCGTGAYAACAACACTGTTGATCGCCGTTTCTTCGCCATCACTGTCATCAGAAGACTCTAGAATGTCTGATTCAATGAAAATGTTTTTACCTAAGTCAGGGATTTCATCATCGTCTGATTCATTTTCAGAGTCAGAGAGAGTCAGCATGGCACGATCGTCCTCCAGAAAGTAGTCCATCACAACTTTTTCCCACTGACCTTTGTCGATAGCCCCTGATAAATTCAGGGCAGCAACGTTATTGAGAGCAGTAGCAACATATTTGCAGTTCTCCATGGCTAACGTTATATCTTTAGAAAAAAACTGCAGTAGAAAGGATTATCTACGCATAACGAGCAGCTCATTTTATAGACAGAAGATATGCTACACCGCAGAACAATCTGAAACTCATCTCTCGGCATGTCCAGCCCACTCATTCTCCCAGCCAATCATGGCTAGCGGGAAGGTTCCTGACTTTTTCTTTAGCTAAACCAACAAGGCTCTTAATTYAACAACTTTATTCGTATTTACAGATGGCATGAAAGTTCACATGTTCGAGAAGGCACTTCTGGCTGAAAACACATTTAGATTTTTTAAATAAATGTACGTTCAAACGCCTCTCCTGTGAAGTCATGACTTGCGACATACACCTAGTTTCCTGAATCGGGTCACAATTGACATACTATTTCAACAGTATCCATTTAACAAAATACTAGAAATGTAGGACGATGAGTAACCTTTTCCATGTCCTGTTGCTCTTGAACCTTTTTAATGTTTACAAAGAGAATGCCTTGGCCATTAGTGCTCAACACCTTTGCGATTAGACAATTAGTTAATAATCATTAATAATGGACCTTTCTCAACTTTTCTCATTCCTTTTTCAGGCACACATGGCAGGTGCAGGACAAATCCCAGGCTAACAATGTGGCCTACACCTCTGGCAAACTCAGTCTCCACACTGACTATCCAGCACTGCACTACCCACCTGGAGTGAGTAGACAGTATCCACCATCATGTTCATGAAATCTACATGAATCCTCTCCTATCCCACTATCGGTCAGACACCTGAGTCATATCTGGATGAAACACTCTTGCGCATGCACGCACGCACGCACACACACACACACACACACACACACAAAATATATATATATATATTTTAAGCAGTTTACTGCACACAGTCCGCACCCCCCATATTGTAAGATGTATGTATCCTGTATGGGATGGCTGTTAGCAACGGTACTAATATCCTGTATGGCTGTTTGCAGGTGCAGTTCCTGCATTGCCTGAGCCAGGCTGGCGAGGGCGGGGAGAGTGAAGCGGTGGAYGGCTTCCACATGGCAGATCAACTGAGGAGAGAAGACCCCGAGGCCTTCAGGACCCTCACCTCCCTGCGGGTGGACTTCACCGACACAGGGTCCGACTACTGCGACTTCATGGTGCAGTCCAAGAACCACATCATAGAGTGAGTGAGCGCCACACCATTAAAATACATAAGACATGGATGCATTGGCTTGTTTTTTGCACACATAAGAGACATCACTCAGCTTACATATTAATGTGACTTGACAGGAGGTCAGTCTAGAACTGCTCCAGGTAGCACATGGACCAAAATATACACAGACAGACAGACAGTCAGTCACATTCCCATGATTATTTTAAAGCTACATGGATGTGATTTAGGAGCTTGATGGATATGTGTCGCCATCTGCTGCTCAGAATTTAAACCGCAGTATAAATGTATAATACACAACCTTCAACCAATGTTCACTCTAAGCTGTGCGCAGGAGTGCAGCTCCCCTTGGACTGCTGTGCAGAATAAATATCAGCAGGACACATGTTGTGTGCATCTACACAAACTACTCACAACCACTCACGCTGTAAACACAGTCCAGTTCAAAGTGAATGGCACAGATCCATATATGGCAATTATATAATTGCCATATATGGATCTGTGCCATTCACTTTGAATTGCCATATATGGATCTGTGCCATTCACTTTGAACTGGACTGTGTTTACAGCGTGAGTGGTTGTGTGTAGATGCGCTTGTTTTGAGATCAAAGCGAGGGCTGCATGTAGCCACCTGTGCACATTTGTTCATATTCTTTGCTAGTTAGTGAGTTATTAGCCCAGTTATAGCTAATGTTTTGTCAACGATGGGGGAGCGGTTGCTTCCTACAAGAGCACAAAATGTGCATTTCTAGTCATCTTTGAAAAGCTAGTCAGGTAATAATAATGCATTTTGTGGAATCTTGCATCAAAGCACACAACATTTTCAGACACCTCCTTGTCTGAAGGACAAGTAGCTAAACAGGTTAATATCAAGCCTTTTTTTCAAACGTCTCATGGAATGTAGACAGACCTACTTTGTACATCACACATTTGCTGCTACTGTAGGCTGTTATGCGATGCATTTTTTTCTCATTGTTTTTGATGGTAGGCCACTCTAGTAGGACCTACATTATGATCAAATAGCCACAGTGGCCTACTTGGCCACTGTTAAAACTGTAACTTAAAGCGGGTACAGCCTCAGTGTTCACTGTAAACGCCCCCCGGAAGTTGCACAGAATGTTGCCTAGTGCCCAACATTTTTTGAGGGAACATAGCCTGCAWCTGATGGGTAAGAAGATGATTTTAAGTGAGCAAGCAAGGTCACTGTGGGAATTGATATATACTGCTACTGATCGTTCTTATACGATTGTATCAGATATGTACATCTGACACTTGACAACTGCCGAGTCTGATTATGCAACAAGGCCTAGATGTCCAACATGCAATCTTTTTCATCGTTTTTTAAAGGTTGACACACACACACTTACTAACAGTGGCACCCCTCCTCTCTCTGAGCAGTGTTGACAGTGATGGGCGGGTGGTCCGGATCAACTACAACAATGCCACCAGGGACTCTGTGCTGGACCTCCCCCTGCACCAGGTCCAGGCCTTCTACAGCTCCCTCAAGGCCTACGTCCAGCTGATGACGCGACCAGAAAACATGCTCACCTACAAGATGGAGCCTGGTTAGTGTGTGTGCATGAGTGTGCCCCTTCAACATTAGCAGTTCAAGTGAAGCTTCCCTGGATAAAAGTTGGCAATGTGAATAGGATTGTATTGTAAAATATTTCATTCATTGTAGTTACAAATGTTGTAGAGATGGTAGACTTACCGTCTATGACTAATCTTTTATGTGACATACTKTACTAGCACTTAAGAGTGCTAGTATTCGTTAGCCTATTAGCCTATTCGTTTGAACTTTCATCTTGAAATATCTGTATAACATTGGTTGAGTACTGAGTCGGCATTTCCCTCCACCTCCTCCTGCAGGCGACCTGGTCACCTTTGACAACTGGCGCCTGCTCCATGGGCGGAAGAGCTTTCAGAGCCACCCAGACCGGGTGAGGCACCTGGAGGGAGCCTACCTGGACTGGGACGAAGTCATGTCTCGCCTGCGGATACTCTGCAAGTCTGTCCACGGAGAGAGCTAGACCCGCCAAGCCCCCAGAGCGAAGCCTCCTCCAACTATATAGAACCGCATCAATCTACAACAGGGCTCTCCAACCCTTTTCCTGGATAGCTACCGTCATGTAGGTTTTCACTCCAACCCTAATCTAGTGCACCTGATTCTATTAATTAGCTTGTTGATAAGCTGAATGAATCAGTTTAGTTGCAACTGGGAGTGAAAACCTACAGGAGGGTATCTCTCCAGGAACAGGGTTGGAGAGCCCTGATCTACAGAATTTCTGAGCGGCCAAAAGAGGCAGAGGCTAATTGTCTAGTGGGCTACGGCTACTCGTGTGTGAGTCAAGATGGCTGCCAGTTTTTTGAACAGAGTGACAAGTGGGCAAAGTGCAAGAAGATGGGGAAAAGGGTTGAGCACTTTCCTAAAWGATACACACTCCCCTTTATAAGTGCTAACAGAGGCATAGAAGCTGTTTATGAGTAGCATACCTATGAAGAATCTGTCTGTTACTGTATGAAGCCGGTAGACTATAGTGCCTTTGTTCCTAGGGTTGTGTAAGCGAAAATATTGACCTATCTTTCCCTTTGCTCTAATCTATKTTTCTATCGGCCTGTGTTCTGCTGGTCATAATTTGGCAGCACTTTACTACATCAACTTCTCAATGTCTTAAGGGTGTCACGTCAACAAGAGGTGATTAAGTTTTTGACATTTTCTACCTCTTGTATCCAGTAGTATAGTTCAGTTTCAGCCATCTAACCTTAAGACAAAAAAAGTGTATAGCACTAGTATCAGCCCCACAAATCAATTATTTTTTAATAACTCTCTTTACAATAACTCTTCGTATGTAAAATGTATGCACATGCAAGTTTGGATAAAAGCATCAGCTATGGGATT
This sequence comes from Salvelinus sp. IW2-2015, assembly GCF_002910315.2. NCBI lineage: Eukaryota > Metazoa > Chordata > Actinopteri > Salmoniformes > Salmonidae > Salvelinus > Salvelinus sp. IW2-2015. The sequence continues at coordinate 5,957,551 of NC_036850.1, read as the reverse complement.
AATCTAAATTTACAGAATGGTTACCTGAAGGAAATTGGGGGAGGGTCATGCTTTTTCAATTTCAGTCATGGGGRGGGTTTAGTCATTYTTTTTGTTATCTAGTCCAGGGGGAGGGTCATGTAATTTATGAAATTTCAATATCAATGTTTTAGAATAACTTTTCTCTGATTTTTCGCTGGGTGCTCAATATCAAGTGTGCATATAGACTCTTTAGTGTAGTCTCAATCAAATGATCCATAGCCTATAGGCTACGAAGTGCATGCTCAGAGAAGCACAGAGCAAAGTTATATTTCTAAGATAGCTGATGATGGTGTAAATACAACTTGGCTGCGTTACACAGCGCAATGGATATTCCAACCCGGAGCCCCTGGCTGATCAAAAACCTTTTTGTGTGCTGCCTAACCARTGGCTGTGCTGTGTAGGGCTACAGTGGCAGTTCAGGAGGCTTCTACAAATGTAAAAAAAAACAACTTGCGTATGGACTAGCTTATGTTCTGTTCAGTTTGAGAAGGAGAGCGCAACAATATGTTTCTCGCCCATGATGTATTTATCAGAGTCATTGACCTCACAAGAAGCCAGACTCGAGTAACTTACATCGTGTCGCTGAAACTTGAAGCAGCAGCCACCGCGGCACAATCAATCAGAAATAGACAGCTCATGGTGCTGAAAGTAGGMATAATTCATTTCAGCAGTCTTCATTTGAATGAGACTTTGCTAACAACAAGAGGGCTTTGTGTTGGAACCTATTTCTTCCTATTTAAGAAATAAGAGGTAAGCCTACCTGTTTGATAGATGAAATTAGGCAATAGAATGCTATATCCATAGATTTGTCGCAATTACTCCACCCGCTCTTTAAATATCCAACCTCCATGTCAATGACAGGCTGTTAAGTTAAAACCAAGACTCGAATTGACGGGGTATGAAAGGGGGATGCCATCGGCATACTTTTTATTAAAGAAAATAGCAAAAAGCACCGACTTTTGTTCGCTTAAGATTTGTAATAAAATTAAACTGATCCGATTTATATAAAGTGATGTATAACAGTGCCTTGGCCCGAGATGCTTTATGCTTGTGTCTAGAAACAAGCATGAAGGTGTAAAATACCCGGAAAGACATTACTCCATGCATATGGGAATATCACTGTTTCGTTTCTTTGAAATTCAGAGGCTGAGATTCAACCTTTTATAGCTCGAGAAGACTAAACAGACTTTGCTTGGGAAGTAATTTCATTCTGTCACTATCAATTGATTAAGCTATTCACTTTCTGTAGGCTAAAATAATGTTTAAACCCAGACAGCTTTTAGGGAAACACGTGACCTTCCCTCGTTGTGTTAAACCACGGAAGAACAGAAGCCAGCAGTTAAAGCTTACATTTTGATGTGTCGATAAGCCTACTCTGTCTGGGTTGGAAAGGTACGTCAAACTTTTGAAAGTACCATGTTTAGATTCCTAATGACGTCTCAGATTTAATTATTTGCAAACAAGACACGGATTTGGCATTGGAGAAATATTGTAAGATTAACACTTAAGCCTCTCTGTTAATGTTTAGAATGAAATTTCAGTAATTTGTGTGGTATTGAAAAATACATGTGAAATTATGAATTTAATTACATTTTTATAAAAGGCTTCTTTTTTAAAAACCGGCAAATATGATCGATTAATGCAATGCTTTTACTATAAAAGGAGATGTTTCCACCCCTAGGCTACTCTTGTCCATGGTGGTCTGCATGCTTCTGGCCCGCAGCGATATCAAAATTCCGGCATTGCCATGTAATGCTTACAGGATGAAGAACAGTTTCTAAAACTGCGTATCTGAGGTGCAGGTACAATATATTTTGCTAAAGGGAGGGCACTCCATTTTAATTTTAAAGAGGTCTGATTTTCTCCATGTAACCCTTATTATAAATAACTCGTCCTCTTCAGTACACGTGCAACTTGGCATTTACTCCAGTTCCAGTACAAACAAATATTTGCTTTTCAGTTACAATCGTCTATTCTTTATTACATATAGTTAATGCTAACAGCACTCATTGTAATAATTTGCAGTGATATGTGAGTCAGTGCCTTCACAAATGTGTTAATTTTAAAAAAGGGTATTGTCTTAGACCATGCTAGTATTGCATTAAATCTTCACAAATATTACTCTAGATTTCATTCTTATGTTTTCCAAATATATGTATGCACATTGGATATGTGCTACATCCTTTTAGTGTTCATTCCAAACTTTGAGACAAAATAGAGGGCTTTAGTTTACAACTTTTATTTTGATATTGCCAAAGCTGTACATGTTCTATAAATACTTATTTCAAACACAAATATTTACAACCATTTCAATTATTCCATCACTTTCTCTCTCAACAGCAGTAGGCTAGCTAGCACAATAATAGGGTTGGTTGGTTTCAAATACTCCCATTTCGTAATGTTCTCATTATATGTAACTAGTCTAACAAACTATACTATTATGTTCTGTTACCGTTTTGAGACACTCCTCATCCAGTTACTCTCATATTTACACCAGTGTTTTTATTGTCAAGAATGAAATACCTTTAACTACCTCTCATGGAAGTTGTAACAATGTTTCTTACACACGCATTTCATCTCTAAAAAATAAAAGCCACGTAAACATTAAAAACAATATCCTGATCATATAGCTGTATTATTCATATATTGCTGATCTGGCAAAACAATACACTGCATGTATACACTCACATACACACCACTTACAGTTGGGCTAGATTGGATTTATTTATCTTACTACAATACAGACACAACATGAAGACTTAACACACCTCTCCAACAGACAAAACCATAACAGCAGTAGGTTTACACATCTCTAGAATCTCCAAATAGTGATTTCGCACAAACAATAGGTCATCATATTTATTTACTTCAATAAATATGTACGACAATGAAGTCCTTTTTTTACAATCTTTGCTCTTTGTAAGCCAGAATTGCCAAGATTTAAAAAAAAATCTGAACAAGGATCTGGCTCTGGCTAACTACGTAAAGTATTGCACATCTAGTGAATAAACCACACTTTGCAAAACATCTTATGGTGGAATGTACAGCATTTTTTCTGTCCATAGTAACATGCAATTCAATACAGAGGACCACAGACAAGACATTTGACAGTAGTTTAGCCTCACTSGGCAAGCTAAAGAGAGATGCACACATCTTTGACCACACAAGATATTTTGGGATCAAAAGGAATGAAACCTTAAAAGCTTTTACGTGCAGTGTTTGATGCACCATGCAGAAGTAGCATTTATTAACAAAGTGACAACCGTCAGTACTAGAATGCTTTTTAAACGTTTCACCGGTTTGGACTTGGACAGACTGGAGTTTTACAGTAGTAGCACATAGAATATTCATCACAGTCATAGGGAGTGGAGCAGAGTGTGGACGGGGCGGTTGGTTGCTTTCTTATCGACTTGCAGAGCTGTGCCTCACATCCCTTGCTGTCTCCATCCCATTAAAAACAACCAATGAGACCTTGGCAGCAGGCCAGGCCGAGAGAAGGACACAGTCTCAGAGGGGACAGAGTTGGGGGACGGACGGACCTCGCCTTGAAGATCAAGCAAGCTTACGGCCAAGACATCAGGCTGGGCCTGTATGGGAGGAGCCTAGTGGACGTGACCATGGTTGGGAAGGGTACACACGATGCCACAGACCAGGGTTCACATATACATACACACACCATAGGGATTTTACTTACATGGCGAGGCGCAAAGAGTAGAGGGTATTTCTTGGAGATGTACTTACAGGGTGCAAAGAAGAGTAAAGAGGTGTGTATGATCAAGGATTGTCAGAACTCAATGTCATAGTAGGACGAGATTACCATTTTGTTGCAGAGTGAGAGGCACGGGGGGGGGGGGGGTCCGTAGATTGGAGGGGTCGTAGACTAGCTGCAGGGGTCTTGGAGATAGAAGCTTGGGCTTGCCTTCTGCTTCCTTCCCCTTCAACCGGCAGCCACGTAGGAGAAAAGGCAGAGGAACGCGGAGTAACAAGATTGGTGTTGCGCTGTTTGAGAGCAAGAAAAAATAGGGAACTTGAGGGAAGTCAAGCTACTTGTGGCAGTTATACTACTTCTGCACCTTTCACTTTATTATTTGATGTCATGGCTCTGTAGAATTTACACTAATCGTTATGAACAAAAGGGGATTACATTATTTTAAAATACTTAGAGATTAAATAAAAGGCTCCTTGAAAAAAATGAATATTACATGCATTTGATCAGTTATGTCAAAGGGATTACTCTTCATATCATGTCAGCGACTACAGTTTAAGTCGAAAGTTTACATACACCTTAGCCAAATACATTTAAACTTTCGTTTTTCACAAATCCTGACATTTAATCCTAGTAAAAATTCCCTGTTTAGGTCAGTTAGGATCACCACTTTATTTTAAGAATGTGAAATGTAAGAATAACAGTACAGAGTGATTTATTTCATTCATCACATTCCCAGTGAGTCAGAAGTTTACATACACTCAATTAGTATTTGGTAGCATTGCCTTTAAATTGTTAACTTGGTCAAATGTTTTGGGTGCCTTCCCAAGCTTCCACAATAAGTTGGGTGAATTTTGGCCCATTCCTCCTGACAGAGCAGTTTGTAGGCTTCCTGCCTCACACACGCTTTTTCAGTTCTGCCCACAAATTTTCTATAGGATTGAGGTCAGGGCTTTGTGATGGCCACTCCAATTGCTTGACTTTGTTGTCCTTAAGCCATTTTACTACAACTTTGGAAGTATGCTGGGGTCATTGTCCATTTGGAAGACCCATTTGCGACCAAGCTTTATGAAGTGCACCAGTCCTCCTGCAGCAAAGCACCCCACAACATGATGCTGCACCCCCGTGCTTCACGGTTGGGATGGTGTTCTTCGGCTTGCAAACATCCCCCTTTTTCCTCCAAACATAATGATGATCATTATGGCCAAACAGTTCTTTTTGTTTCATCAGCCAGAGGATTTCTCCAAAAAGCTTTGTCCCCATGTGCAGTTGCAAACCGTAGTCTGGGTTTATTATGGCGGTTGTGAAGCAGTGGCTTCTTCCTTGTGCGACGGCCTTTCAGGTTATGTCGATATAGGACTCATTTACTGTGGATATAGATACTTTTGTACCCGTTTCCTCTAGCATCTTCACAAGGTCCTTTGCTGTTGTTCTGGATTGATTTGCACTTTCGCACCAAAGTACGTTCATCTCTAGGAGACAACGCGTCTCCTTCTGAGCGGTATGACGGCTGCGTGGTCCCATGGGTTTATACTTGCTACTATTGTTTGTATAGATGAACGTGGTACTCCAGGCGTTTGATTGCTCCCAAGGATGAACCAGACTTGTGGGAGTCTCCAATTGTTTTCTGAGGTCTTGGCTGATTTCTTTTGATTTTCCCATTATGTCAAGCAAAGAGGCACTGAGTTTGAAGGTACCTTGAAATACATCCACAGGTAACACCTCCAATTGACTCAAATGATGTCAATTAGCCTAACAGAAGCTTCTAAAGCCATGACATTTTCTGGAATTTTCCAAGCTGTTTAAAGGCACAGTCAACTTAGTGTATGTAATTTGTAAGTCGCTCTGGATAAGAGCGTCTGCTAAATGACTTAAATGTAAAATGTAATGTAAACTTCTGACCCACTGGAATTGTGATACAGTGAATTATAAGTGAAATAATCTGTCTGCAAAAAATTGTCAATTATTGTGTCAATAGTTTGTTAACAAGAAATTTGTGGAGTGGTTGAAAAATGAGTTTAATGACTCCAACCTAAGTGTATGTAAACTTCCGACTTCAACTGTATATGCAACRCAGTACTGTTAAAACAGATCTGGTGGCTATTGAATGCCAAGAGTATGGCATTAGCTACAAGAGCGGAAGAGTTTAACTCACCATGGGTGTCTTGTACTTGTGGATCACCACTTCTTTAGTTTCAGGAACTACAAGTGCAGGTGCAAGAGACAAAACAAAGGATTCAAGAGGTTGAAACCACCCTTCAAGAAAGAGTGTTAGAGCTGGGGGTTGCAGCGGGTGTAGCATGTGATTAGAGTTTTCAGACTATGAGAGGGTACGCAAAAGAGGCTGTGGGCCAAGAGTCCACACAAGTACTGAACTGGTTCAGAGTTCACACTTAGCTCGAAAATGATGCTACCTGATTTGCTTTGGGCATATGTTAGATTGGATCGAATCAAAAACACGGACACGCTTCACTTGGGCATGATGAAAATCTGAAGTCTAAGACGGTGGATACTCTCATATACTATCTGGAAATGTGTGGCATTTTCAAAATTACCTTTCTGCCACTGCTAGGTCTAGCAAATATATTTGATATTTAAGGGGGAAGGACAGTAGAATCAAAGTGCAACTTTGGGTGGTTCTTGTAGGCAAAATACGTTCTTCGTAAATCATCTCAAATGATAGTCTTTGCGAAGCGAAGTTCAATAATGCGCTAAGAAAGCCACTGTAGGTAGCTAGCCAGCTAATAAGCTAGCTAGTGCACTAGCTAGGTGAAGAATCCCCATCTCCCTCACTCAGTCACCAGCAGGGTTGGGTAGGTTACTTTCTTATTGTAATCTGTTACTACCTGTCCAAAATTGTAATCAGTTAAGTAACCTTTGGATTACCCAAACTCAGTAACATAGTTGATTACTTTTGGATTACTTACCCCTTATGAGGCATTAGAAGCAGTGGTGTGTAGTCATGGATACCAAGGGAAGCCTGGCTTCCTTGAAAAATTGACAAAAAATATATATATCTTTCGTCTCTTTGTGTTTTCAGAATTGTCCTTCAATTCGCAAGAGGCTGAATGTATATCATGGAGAAAGCATCCAAGAGAGCAACACAGCGCCCCTCTGTCTCYGTATGTGTAGGCCATCTATCTGATGCTGTCTGGTTTTAATAAAAAAAAAWRTTATTTCACCTTTATCTAACCAGGTAGGCCAGTTGAGAACAAGTTCTCATTTACAACTGCGACCTGGCCAAGATAAAGCAAAGCAGTGCGACAAAAAACAACACAGAGTTACAGTCTTAAAGAGTATGACATTGTTGCCACCCGTAGCATTGAATGCAAGGGAAGCCAGCGAACATTTGGCCTCCCTTGATAATTTTGTAATGAAAATAATAGCCAATCAGCGTTGCGCTGAACTGAGTGAGCTCAACTGTGAATGCTCCTGGCGCACCAAAAGAAAGTATCAAGGGAAGCCAGTTTGGATTTGGCTTCACTTCTTTCACATCGCTTCAAGAAAAATACGTAATTGACAGAAACAACTTCAATTGTTGCATCTTGTGTTGTCCTACGGTGGCTAGCTAGCTAGCTAAAATTGGCCATTTCCTTGCCATGGATAGCTAGCTAAAATTGGCCATTTCCTTGCCATGGATGGAGATAGGGATTTGGTTTTACTTAATWCTCCGTATTGGCCAATGATTATAAAAGCGATTCTGATCCAACCATAAATTCAGACATTGTGCCCCTGGACTGAGAGGTTGGAAGTTCAATAGCTATGTAGCTACTGTATATGTAGAAGGCTAATGTTAACTAGCTAATGTTGCCCACGAAAGGAAGTTAGGCTAGCGAGCAAGCATTTTAGCCAGGTAGCCTAGGACAACAAAAAATAAAAGTGTMTTTTGTATGACAGTCATAAATCAAATCGTATTGGTCACATACACATATTTAGCAGATGTTATTGCGGGTGTAGTGAAATGCTTGTAGTAGGGTGAGTCAACATGTTTTTCTCTGCATGCACACACAAATCAGAACAATGGACAGCCACATCATATTTAGCTTATGTTGATCAGACTATATTGCTTTTGGTATATTTTAGTTGTCACTACTAGACTAAGCATAGATGATTTGATGATGAAGTTAAAATGGTGCTGGAATAATGGAGGCAGCTCCTGTTTTCTTTGCAACTTGCGGTAACTCTCCTTAGTTCTAAATCAATAGTTTAGTTGTCCGAAAATGTCGTAAACATTAACTTGCTTGACCATGCTGTAGGTCACGTAACTGTTTGTTACATGCAATCTGCTTTGTGGACTTCACCGGACAGATGTTGCTCCCCGGTTTTGGGATGAAACAAAGGTGTGGTTGAATTCAGGGGCGCAACTTTGGTTTTAGAAGTAGGGGTGACACTTTTTTTAAAATCCAGTCGGATAAATATTCCAAACAGCCTCCCCGATCGCTCGGAGGCTGTCCGCATGGTCCTGGCTTCCCCAGTGATATTACCCATGCATCGCTACCGAGAAGAAGACAAAAAGTTTCCAAATGCATTTGGTGATTGTCATTGTGGTCTCTGACTGKTGGTCAGACTCACTCAGGTGGAACAAACTTAAATGTGTCCTTTTTCCAATGCTGAATTGAGAGAAAACGGTGTCATATTTTCCCCCTAACAAAAATCCTTACATGTCATCCAAAAAGTAATCCTCTAAAGTATCTACAATCTGATTACAATATTTTTGCTATGCCTGTTGTATATCCCCACAGATAACTTTCTACTGCGTCATTGCTAATTTATCCCGGTCAGCCTATGCTAGTTCCCAGTTAATGTAGCCTTGCTACTCACCTTTATATATTGTCTATTACAAATKAATATATCAGTATTGGGTTACAACATATAGTTCACATTCCTTGTTTCGCTGCATATTATGTAGGCTCCCATTACTGTTCCTCTGACTGGTCTATTCACCGTTGAGGTAAACCGTGGTCAGAACAGTATTTTGTTATATCCATTACAGCCATGTACAGGTTTATATTCCATCAAATCTTACTTCTATCCCTTTTGTTACCATGTATGCTTACACCCTGCATGTTATTTGTGCCTGTACATTCCTATTCTACAGTGTTGTATGTAACTGTAGGCCATTTAGGCAGTTCACCATTTGTGCCTGTTAATCTCTATGGAAAAATAAGGCACTCACTAGGCTGCAGTCCAAATACGCGATTTTTACCCCATCAGCCCTTGGTCTAGTAACTTTCCCTCGGGGAATCCCCATTGAAACCGGATGTAGTTTGATTGCCACCTTAAATGGGGGTCAAATTCACAAACGTTGTCCCCTTGGCCCTCGATTTTGCTTGACGGAGCGAGTGAAGAATTTGTCACTTGCAGGGTTGATATGACCCACAATTCAATGCAAACTGTAGTCACATGTCAAACTCTGGTGGCCGCAAAGGTATACATTTAATCAAGAAGGCTGCATTTTCGGCATGCCAGAAAAAATGATGACCCTAACTTGATAAAAAATATATCTAGACAACATTGATTTTAGCGTTGTAAAATTGGCTTAGTCTCATAGTGAGGAGCCTATAAACAGTAGATTCATAAACATATTTTTGGGGAATTCTGAAATTTGTATACACAACCGGACGTGATTGGGAGTCCCATAAGCCAACGTACAATAGGCCCAGCGTCGTTAACATTAATAGCCTTAGGTTGGTTGTTTTGAAGCTCAACTTCAAGATTTACACCAAGGACGTTGCCTCTTCGATCAACACTCCCTCGCTTGGGCAAGGAACACTCGGATGTGACGATGTAAAATGCCATTCAAGGGCTTAGAGTTCAGGGCCAAGGGCTGTCTACTTTGAGTTTGAAACGCAGCCGTTAAGAGTTGTCGTTTTCCAGCACCGCCCTTTCTGGCATGTTCACGGATGTCAGTCAGCCTTTGCAATTASAGCTATTACAGGGCTCGCCTAGTGGCAAGRTTTATATGCATATTGTTTACATGTGTATCMCCTATTATGTATATATACCAACCACATATTACRTATGCATATTTCTTAGGTATTCTTGCCATTATGTTTGTATACATTCCTTATGACTATTTATGCATATTCTTTTCTGTATGTTTATGCATATTTCCCCTGCTTATTTCCTATTGTATACCTATGTCAATGTTTTATCTAGTGAATTATTATACATGACTAATATTGTATTATCATTCCTTTTCTCTAGTAGAAATTTGTACTACTACATATTCACCATTATTCTGGTTACTGTGGAATTGAGGTGTTCACAGTGAATCAACGGCTTGCATCGTCTTTTTGACCGAAGACMCAGGGGCTAGGGTCGCACTCCCAGGGCATAACACACAGTATTCTACAAGCTATGCTGACTGGCAAACAGCCACTGCTAAGTTAGGTAGCTAGCCATCATCTTTCAAGCTAACTATGGAAAACTGCTTGTGTGAATATAACTTGGGGACAGTTTGGTTATGTTTCCACCATGTCTGCATACCAGACTACCATCTTGATGACTGTCTGCATAGTTCACCAGASATGAGTTCGCAAAGTTAGAGAATTTAGTCTGCCCAGTCCACAGCATGCGGCCAACTGCAAACACCTCTGACAAACAGCTGGCTAGTTTGTTTATTTAGCTTCGTTTCCGAGAACCACCCAAACTTCGACCTCGCTTCTAGCTTGCCGCCAGCTTTATCCTTGTGGTACATGTCAAACAGCTGTATGAGCTGGCTCAGTTTCTCACCTGATAAAAAATATATACACTACCGTTCAAAAGTTTGGGGTCACTTAGAAATATCCTTGTTTTTGAAAGAAAAGCAATTTTTTTGTCCATTAAAAAAACACAATTATTCAGAAATACAGTGTAGACGTTGGAAATKAGTATTGTAGCTGGAAACGGCTGATTTTTTAAATGGAAAATCTACATAGGTGTACAGAGGCCCATTATCAGCTGTGTTGCAATGGCACGTTGTGTTAGCTAATCCAAGTTGATCATTTTAAACGGCTAATTGATCATTAGAAAACCCGTTTGCAATTATGTTAGCACAGCTGAAAACTGCTGTTCTGATTAAAGAAGCATAAAACTGGCCTTCTTTAGACTAGTTGAGTATCTGGAGCATCAGCATTTGTGGGTTCAATTACAGGCTCAAAAAGGACAGAAACAAATAACTTTCCTTCTGAAACTCGTCAGTCTCTTCTTGTTCTGAGAAATGAAGGCTATTCCATGCGAGAATTTGCCAAGAAACTGAAGATCTCATACAACGCTGTGTACAGAAGGGATTCTGGCTCTAACCAGAATAGAAAGAGGAGTGGGAGGCCCCGGTGAACAACTGAGCAAGAGGACAAGTACATTAGTGACTCTAGTTTGAGAAACAGACTGGCAGCTTCATTAAATAGTACCCCAAAATACCATTCTAAATGTCAACAGTGAAGAGTTGACTCTGGGATGCTGGCCTTCTAGGCAGAGTTTCTCTGTCCAGTGTTCTTTTGCCCATCTTCATCTTTCCTTTTTATTGGCCAGTCTTAGATATGGCTTTTTCTTTGCAACTCTGCCTAGAAGGCCAGCATCCCGGAGTCGCCTCTTCACTGTTGACGTTGAGACTGGTGTTTTGCGGGTACTATTTATTGAAGCTGCCAGTTGAGGACTTGTGAAGCTTCTTTAAATCAGCACAGCAGTTTTCAGCTGTGCTAACATAATTGCAAAAGGGTTTTCCAATTATTAATTAGCCTTTTAAAATTATGGTTGCTGATAATGGGCCTATGTAGATATACCATTAAAAAAAATCTGCCGTTTCCAGCTACAACAGTCATTTCCAACATTAACAACGTCTACACTGTATTTCTGATCAATTTGATGTTATTTTAAATGGACAAAAGATGTGCTTTTCTTTCAAAAACAAGGAAACTTATAAGTGACCCCAAACATTTGAACGGTAGTGTAGGTTCTGTTGTTTCCTAAAAAGTGGTTTTTACTGCCCCCATTACTTACTGTTCCTAGATTTGTTTTGGTGAATAGATTCAACTGTTTGTAGCAGCAAGCCATTTGAACACAGACATCAAAATTATTGTGTAAAGAAGGACATATGTGGCCCACGGAAAAGGAAAGAACTCCCACTAATGGCTTGAAAATACAAAAAACATCAGTGTCACACAGTGTGAGCAAATGTGTACAGCAACAACAATGTAAAACAATGTGGAGAATGGGAAAGAAACAAAGCAGGACATTATAGRGGAAAAACAAAGTGTGTCAACTAAGAAACTGAATGCTTAAAGACACAAATACATAAGCTGTTAAAGGGATACTTTGGGATTTTGGCATTGAGGCCCTTTATCTACATCCCCATTGTCAGATTAACTCATGGATACAATGTTTATGTCTCTGCGTGCAGTTTGAAGGAAGTTGCTAACTGGCGCTAGTGCAATGACTGGAAGTTTATGGGCTCACGAAACTACATCCACGCAGGACACAGAGACATAAAAATGGTATCCACGAGTTCATCTGACTCTGGGGAAGTAGACGGCCAAAATCCCAAAGTGTCCTTTTAATGAGGCCCAACTCCCTAGACCAAGCTCAAAGCCAGTGTCGGTGGACAGACTTTTCATTAGTAACTGTGAACCTATGAAAGAGGGGACAATGATAAGTAGGGGTCGGAAAAAAGGGGGAGGGAATGGGGGGGGGGCAGTCAAAGCCCTCTGCTCCCCACATTGTCAAGTCGCCAGGTTTCTTGGCCYCAAAACCCCAAAGCACGGAGGAAAAAAACAACACTAGAGGGGTTTGCTTTTTTCAAGTGATGGAGAGGAGCAGAAAGTTTCAGTTTAATAAACGGTCAGGACAGGAAGAAACTCAGCCAAGGTTTACAAGAAAGGAACGAGGGGGATTCGGCATAAAGAATGAGGGGCATGAGAGAAGGCGGGAACGGAGAGGAGGAATGCTCTTACGTAAGGGAAAGGAGAAGAGAAAGGTGACAGCACTTTACCTGCTGGAGAATGAAGGTTTTCATAGCGGCAAGGATGAGGGTAACGTATTACAAAAGCAGCACAGAGACACGGCAGTAACCCAGTCCAGCGCTGATATAAATGGGGGCTATAACCTCACAGATCTAGGCCTCTCCTAACAATCTCATTGGTCACTGGTTGTCTGTTTCAAATATGGCAGTATAAACAGACACGATAAACCGTCTACACATCTTGAAGGAAATGCTCTAAATATCTAAATACTAGCCCTGGTCTCAGGAAAGGAATCCCCAATCGCGTTTAGTAGGCACCATTGGGAGAAAACGTTTTGAAATGGCTGAGATACTACCTGAACGTGCCTAAGAAAGTACATTTTCCTTTTCTTTCTGAAAACATTTTTTGTGCCTACTCAACGCAACCCAAATGTGGCCATTTCCAACAAGTTAGCAACCTTCTATCCTGAAGATCGAGCGAGATAATTCAGCTTCAACTGAGAACATCATTAACGTATGTGTCCTTTATTCCTAATGAGCGTTTAAAACAGTTCAAATACGATCTGTGGCTCCGCTTCCCTCTGCTCTGGGCTTTGATGAATTTCCCTCTCACGCACATAGCATCTTATTTGGTCGAGTGAACCCTAAAAACGATTTCCTACCCTAAAGCTCTCATTTCCAACATTTGATCCTTACAAAAGTCTGATGCAGAAACAAGCTGTGCATCAAGTCTTCCATCATAACACAGCAGGCCTGACTCCTAAGACCTCATGGTTAAAAACTAAAAACACAGCAGATAAAGACAGAAATCTCACAAATAGGGCTGTTTTCTCTTATTTTATAAATCAGCAATATATATGAAAATAAGCAAAGATTCATATTTGTGAGGGCTGGACTTCTCAAATTGCAAAATGAAACTAGCTAACTCTACCACTGACTATAATTTGCCCTGAGGTAAGCAAGAGCTGTTGTGAATCCACTGAACCCCGAGTCGTTGCAGTTGCTAACTCTGTGCGTCAGCGTTGCGTTTGTCGTGAGTTACTGCCGTGTCGAGTACAGACCTAGAATCAATAGATGTGGTAATTACCAAATTCCTCCAGGACAAAGACTCCCTTCACAGTATTGCACTTTTTAATGTGATTCAGCTCTATGAAAACCTAAAACAAAAAAAACAAAAAAACAACAAGACAGAACATTAGTAACTCAATGACATGCTGAAATTAAACATTTCAGAGAGAAAATGAACAACGTTAAATTCTCATCTAGTCAATACTAAAAGGGAAAGAATACAGAAGATGGTATATGCAAGCTTTTAAACGCTACCAAAATGAAATGGGACAGCACAAAACAGAAGTTTCCATGTTTGAATGCTTACATGGGCTGGGGTTAGGTGAGTAGATTGCATTGTGGAAATGTCTATGATGAAGTGAGTGCTATTAATGACTATTTGCTGAATGAAACTATAATATGGCAATTTGTTCGCACTATAGTGCCTTAACTAAACTGTGCATCAGCAAAGCTATTGTGGCCATTTGTTGTCAACAGTGAAGCAATGGCGACTGCTAACTCATTTCCGTTTTCCCTACTAATGCAAATGCACTGTGGCCCATGTAATGCTAAGCATACATGGAAATTCCATATGAAAACAGAGATGAGGACACATAACATAAAGTTTACCACACACAGCTAAAGAAATTGAGGAAAACGAACCCAACAAAAAAGTCATAACCGCTAACAAGCAAACACGGCAGAGGTTGTGTACCTTCCGCTCCTTGCAGGGGGAGAGAGCATGGAAGAGAAACGGTTTGGATTATTATCGGACAGAAGAGCACAAACACTGGACGGCGCTCAAAGAGGGCGCTGCACTATCCCCCAAAAACGATCAACATAATGGACGGGACTTGACGTATTAACAGCTATCAATGCCAATATACCTGCCACAGAAAATTCTACTGGAATGATGAAGTGCTAAACTAAAGTACAAAAAAATTGAAAAATAACTACTGAAAGTTGGTCTAGTCTATACTTTAAACAGCTGGACTTTTTTTTGTTGGTTCATTCCTGGGCCTAACCCAGAAAATGACATAATTACTACCAGTTTACCAAAACCAATCTCTGGTTGTAATGACATAATTTCAACCAGTTTTGACTGCTGGGAACCCATTCCCGCCCCCCATGCCCTCCATGCCCCCTCCTCCAGCAACGAGGGCTGGCACCAACAGCTCAGTAGTACAGGACCAAGAGGGCAGTCAGCCACATCGCCTCCCCAACAAAACAGGCTGCCGCCTTTAACAACCTCACCACTCTGTAACATGYCCGCGTATTTAACCCTACGGTGACCCATGTCTGTCACTGGAAGCTTGGGTGGGCCTGCACTGGCAAAATGTAATGGGTTGGCATTAAAAGTTCTTCACAACAAGACAGTTAAGTGTTTTTTTTAAATGTTTTATTGCATGAATGAGGTCTATGAATATGACATCTACTACTGGTGGATAAGCTCCTGCAGAGCTGACGTTGGAAAAAGAGGTGGTTTGAACTCTCCAAGCAGTATCTCAATGAGAACTATGGACCATTATCGTACAATCAGGTTGCACAAAGGTATGTGTTGTTCCTAAAAGGTAAATTAGGCTAAGTTGTCTGTAGTAGGGAAAAGGTATTATAACATTGACTGTGGTACCCTTGTTAAATTCTATATGATGATGATGATGATGTAACTGTTCTTCAACCATAGCACTGTGTTCTAACCTGTTTGTGCCTTCTTTTTGAAGCAACACTATCAAATACACTCTCGATTGGCCACTCCAATGTCTAGCCTTAATTCCTTTCAATTAGGTGCGCTGTGTGATCTAAAGAAATCAAGAAAGCAGTTCAAAGAGCTAGGACCTTTCATAAAGAAAGTAGTGGTCAAAAACATTGTTTTCTATTCTACTACAATTGAGTATTACTTTATGAGTAGGCATTCCCATGTGTTGATTCAATGCGTTTTTGCCCCAATCCTACAGTGTGATATGTCCAGTATGTTTCTTCACTATGGTTATATTAAATGAGTGCCACTCCTATGACCCTCAATCACCGGCGGAGCAATTGTATAATTGTTATTTCAGATTCCAAGCATTTCCTTTGGGTCCAAAAATATCTACTTGTGACAGTGGTGAGGACTGAGGTCAATTATATTCTTACTCAAGTTGATTCAGGAAATGGAATTGCCCCAACACCAAAAGTTGTGAATACTTGAGGTATTTTTCATCGAACTTTAATATGCAGGTCAAGGGGACAAAACTTTAAAAGGGAAAAATAAAATGGCAATTATTAATGAAAAGTCTTTGCGCAAGGTCATCTGTCTTACCTCTGATGCACAAATCTCTCTTACACAAACAGAACACTCGCCTTCCCCCACAAACAACAAGGTTTGGGCACCACAACTAAGAATGCTAAGTATTAACAGGCTATTTTAGTATTTATATAAAAAAAAATGTCCAATTATGATTATATAAAAATTTAAAAAATGTACCCCTTTTTTCTCCCCAATTTCATGATATCCAATTGGTAGTTACAGTCTTGTCCCATCGCTACAACTCCCAATACGGACTCGGGAGAGGCAAAAGTCGAGAGCCACGCGTCCACCGAAACACGACCTGCCAAGCCGCACTGCTTCTTGACACACTGCTGCCTTAACCCGGAGTAAACAGTGTACAGCTGGGGACCTGAAGTCCGCGTGCATGCCCCCGGCCTCCACAAGAAGTCGCTAGAGCGTGATGGGACAAGGACAACCCAGCCGGCCAAACTGTCCCCTAACCTGGACGACACTGGGCCAATTGTGCGCCGTCTCATGGTTCTCCCGGTCGCAGCCGACTGCGACACAGCCCGGGATTGAACCCGGATCTGTAGTGACGCCTCTAGCACTGCGATGCAATGCCTTAGACCGCTGCGCCACTCGGGAGGCCTTTAACAGAAGTGGATATGTGTTTTCATCTTGAAACATACATCTTAGTGACTGCACAAATAAATCATAGAAAGACAAAGCACAAAAATGAGTTATTCCTCTAAGGTCCTGATCAAAACAGTGACTGAAGTACCTTTAAAATGTACTCTGCTTTTTCAGTCAATTCAGTAGGCTATAAAAATGTATCAATGTCAAAGATAAACAACCATAAATGCCTTCTATTCTCTCTTTTGTTTTTTAAAGAGACCTTAGAGGAAGTGAGCCACTGTTGTGTGTGTGTGTGAGAGAGAGAAAGAAAACAGAAAACGAGGAGAAGAATTGCGGTGGTTGGAAGGAGGTTAAATGGTTTCGCGTGTGCGTGTGGTAATACAGGCCTCCTACCTGGCTGTGCATGAATTTGAGGTTGATGCCTTCCAGGGTGACTTGCAGCAGTCCTCCCTCGCCAGTCTTCATGTCCTGCACAGGGAACTCTCCACCCAGCTCTGGCCCTATGGAGAGAAGGACAGATCRCTTAAACCAAAGGATCCCTCCCCTATCCATTCCGCTGTACATCCCTTTCGAAAAGTGTTCGTGATAACAGACAGAAAAGTCTTTACTTGGCCAACTCAGCTGATTGACTCAAATGGTTATAGAATTTATTGGACGATAAAGCAGTAGGGTAGAGCTCACCTTCACTCAGAGTTATTCCTACATCCCAAAGTTCTACTTCTCCATAGACTACGAACTATTACTAACTGTTATTAACCCCTAGTGTAGCGGTATACAAACTTCTTCATCGGGACCCCGTTTTTTTTGGCCAAATGTAGTGACAACCTTAAAAATCGGCACATTTCCATTTTTACATGAACAAATAACCTTTATTTCATGACATTTTCATCTCTCTTATCAAAATGAAAAGAAACCAATAAATTCAATAATTCCTTTTTCAAATGATMTCTCTCAAAAGCGTTTGTATATATTGTCTCATACATTAATCTGTACTCTTCATTTCTTTGAAATATATTTTGGTGACCCCACTGCAATTCCTCTAGGTCCCGACCCAGACTTCGAATACCACTGCCCTAGGGCTATCCATTTTCAAAACGCAGGGCAAGAATACATTGGTGCTGCCTCAAAGAAGGAGACTCCAGCCAAACGTGCACACCCACATACCTGGTTTAATGCTCTGCTGTCGGGCAGCAGCTCTTTCCATGCTGTCCTTCACACAGTAATACAATTCGCGACACTAGACAACAAAACATTTGAATTCAGATTATGGAATACAAAAAGTGGCTGTACAAAAGTCTGACACGAAAGTCACAATTCAATTTACAGTCACCTTAGTCACAGGTTCCACTAACACGGATATCATGGTGTTCATAATTGCTAGTTGCATTTCAGTACTCAAAGCGCTAACGGTAGGGGCTCACCTTCTTGGTGTAGAACTTGTTGAGTTGGGTCTCCTGGCCATTGCGTCTCCACAGACACAGGACCTTGGTCTTGGGGCAGTAGGTCATGTTGATGAGCTTCTCGTACCACCAGCGCTCATACACTGTGCCGATGTTGCTGCGCAGGACTATACAGTCGTCACACACCTGAATGGGGGAAATGGACAGAGGCAAAGGATGCAATTATTTGATATCCACTGTAGAGCTAAACGCTAGATCTACTGAAACTACAAATTGCAGAGTTTGACAGTTCTTGACGATGATTTGTAAATTTGATCTATTCAGATACTCGTCAGGCTATCTCTGGGGGCACAATAAAAAGAAAACATGAACAAGGCCTACTGTATGTACAAGGAAGGGCTGGGAAAGTGAATGCTGAAAGTGTCTCTCATACCTCCATGAAGAAGATGTCCCCCGTGGTATCTGTCCCAGCATGCACCACGAAGGTCTGCTTCTTGATGTGACGGCTTCCGCTAGGTCTGATGGACAGCTCGCGGCCATTCTGAAATATGAGTGAACAAGACTTTTTACCCTTCTACAATTTCTGCGGCCCCGTGAAAATCTAACATAATAAATAAATCCCCATCAAAATGCATCCGTTTAAGCTAGAGATATGTTTTTTTGTTGTTGCATGGGCTGCGTCTCAATCCACCATATTCGCCGAGATCGCCCTTCCACATCTGTGGTGAAAGGTGGCAGAATTAGAAGAACTGTGTTTGTCAGACCATGAGATATCCAGAAGATCGGTCCTCTCCCAAAAACGTCTGAACGGTTTGGCCTATAAAACTATGACTCCTCTGTAGAAAGATGACTCATGAACCCAATGGTGTTCTCCGTTTTGCTCTACGAAGTTGGTACATCCCCTTCTGCCAACTTCTGTCTGTAGCCTCTGAACAGTTTGGGCTACACAGTAATATGACCCCTCTCTGTGGAAAGGCGAGTCTCTCACAAACACGTTCATGTTGGTTGTTTTGCTCTAGGATGCCCACAAGGCCTCAAGACTCATCTGAAGGTACCCGGTACCATTTTTTTTATCAATGGAAGTATATATGGAGATTAGAGGTCGACCGATTATGATTTTTCAACACTGATACCGATTATTGGAGGACCAAAAAAGGCTGATACTGATTAATCGGACGTTTTTTAAAATGTATTTGTAATAATGACAATTACAACAATAATGAATGAACACTTATTTTAACTTAATATAATATATCAATAAAATCAATTTAGCCTCAAATAAATAATGAAACATGTTCAATTTGGTTTAAATAATGCAAAAACAAAGTGTCGGAGAAGAAAGTAAAAGTGCAATATGTGCCATGTAAAAAAGCTAACGTTTAAGTTCCTTGCTCAGAACATGAGAACATATGAAAGCTGGTGGTTCCTTTTTAACATGAGTCTTCAATATTCCCAGGTAAGAAGTTTTAGGTTGTAGTTATTATAGGAATTATAGGACTATACCATTTGTATTTCATTAACCTTTGACTATTGGATGTTCTTATAGGCACTTTAGTATTGCCAGTGTAACAGTATAGCTTCCATCACTCTCCTCGCTCCTACCTGGGCTCGAACCAGGAACACAACGTCAAGCAGCGTTACCCATGCAGAGCAAGGGGAATAACTACTCCAAGTCTCAGAGCGAGTGMCGTTTGAAACGCTATTAGCGCGCACCCCGCTAACTAGCTAGCCATTTCACATCGGTTACACCAGCCTAATCTGGGAGTTGATAGGCTTGAAGCACAGCGAAGAGCTTCTGGCAAAATGCAGGAAAGTGCTGTTTGAATGAATGCTTACGAGCCTGCTGCTGCCTACCACCGCTCAGTCAGACTGCTCTATCAAATCATAGACTTAGTTATAACATAATAACACACAGAAATATACGATGCCGTAGGTCTCTTGACACTACAGGGGGTGCTGTTTTCAACTTGGACATTTATCGTTCCCAAATATTAAACTGCCTCGCACTCAATTCTTCTCGTACAATATGCATATTATTATTGACTATTGGATAGAAAACAATCTCTAGTTTCTAAAACCGTTTGAATTATGTCTGTGGGGAACCAGAACTCTTTCTGCACGAAATTCATGACGGAACTGCGAAGGTCTGAAAACGAGGCTCTGTTCTCAGATCAGTTTAAAGCTCTGTATGTATCCTCTATGGGTCGCCATGA
>NC_036850.1:5740850-5935976 GCF_002910315.2 Salvelinus sp. IW2-2015 | reverse complement strand
TAATGATATTTAGATGCTAGTATTTACTTGTGACGCTATGCTAGGCTATGCTAGTCAGCTTTTTTACTGTGGGGGGTGCTCCCGGATCCGGGTTTGGGAGGAATTAGAGGTTAATATGGTCGAATCCGAAAACAAGACGTTTATTCTTTCAGTGAAATACGGAACCGTTCCGTATTTTATCTAACGGGTGGCATCCATAAGTCTAAATATTCCTGTTACATTACACAACCTTCAATGTTATGTCATAATTACGTAAAATTCTGGCAAATTGGGCGGCCCAAACTGTTGCATATACACTGACTCTGCGTGCAATGAACGTAAGAGAAGTGACACAATTTCACCTGGTTAATATTGCCTGCTAACCTGGATTTCTTTTAGCTAAATATGCAGGTTTAAAAATATATACTTCTGTGTATTGATTTTAAGAAAGGCATTGATGTTTATGGTTAGGTACACATTGGAGCAACGATACGCACTGCATCGATTATATGCAACGCAGGACACGCTAGATAAACTAGTAATATCATCAACCATGTGTAGTTAACTAGTGATTATGATTGATTTATTGATTGATTGTTTTTTATAAGATAAGTTTAATGCTAGCTAGCAACTTACCTTGGCTTCTACTGCATTCGCGTAACAGGCAGGCTCCTCGTGGAGTGCAATGTAATCAGGTGGTTAGAGCGTTGGACTAGTTAACTGTAAGGTTGCAAGATTGAATCCCCCGAGCTGACAAGGTAAAAATTAGTCGTTCTGCCCCTGAACGAGGCAGTTAACCCACCGTTCCTAGGCCGTCATTGAAAATAAGAATGTGTTCTTAACTGACTTGCCTAGTTAAATAAAGGTGTAAATTAAATCGGCCATTCCGATTAATCGGTCGACCTCTAATGGAGATTGTTTAGTGCCTTGAATAAGGGGTTAAATACATGTGTCCTTTCTTATATCTCTCAGATATAGGACAGAATTTCCTTTAGATTTTTTTTTAGGGAGGATTGTTGTTCCATATATTGAATCTGTTATTCAACGCTTTTCTATGGGCTAATAGCAATAATGCCAAATCAAATGTTTCATCCCCRGCTTAGACAGGGCTTAGACTCTAGCGTGTTAAACAGAGATACTGTATCAGCAACACTGATATTCTCACACACCGTAAAAACATGTGTTGCATATGTTGGCTCGAAGGACCACATAAAACGTTGAATCTTTATGCCACTTGGTAGAACAGTTGACTGCCTTAGTGGCTCCTATTTTATTGAAGAGAGAGAATCCTTGGTTCTTTCTTACCAAATTAGCCAGTTTGTCCAGACACTCGTTGATCTCCTGGCTGTGGCTAAGGCCGATGTGGGACTTCCCCATCAGACGCCTCACCTTCTTCCTGATGTCATTCTTGTTCACCTGGACAGACAGAGAAGGATATACAGACAAACTTAGCAAGAGACGTCGGAAAACATGCGATGCCTACTTATCTGAACATTCGTAGTTGCTGCAGTTGACATACGGGGGTTACGGAGTGAAACATTGTGTGTGATAGACCCACCTTAACCATTAGCATGTAGGCGATCATATTGTGCAGTAGAGTAGCTAGCAGCCTGTCCTCATCGTCCTCCAGGCGCTTACGGTCGTGGTCCCCGAGTGACAGGTATCTGTGTAAACAGTAGTAACCATCAGCCTCTAAACAGGAAACACAGCTATACAAGGATGGCTGTCATTTCAAAAATACAGATCCACTCTAATAGGCAACCTGTACCTGTCAATCATCTCTTGAGGTCCCTGGTCCATGCCCATCCCCTCTCTCTCCAACATGACAGCATCCAAGTAAGCATCCTCCCAGAACTGGACCTGGTCCCACAGTGTAGAGCGCTCCTTACCTACACAAATATAAACACACACTGCTTATCTGTGTCCAAAAGGGGACACACTTACACAAAACACATCATGACCACAATCACAAGGGCACACAAAACCACAAAACTAGTCTACAAAATCATCTCCAGGTCAAAATCCCCTTCACACTGACAACTACTGTACATGTCACCACACACTCGCCAGTAGACATGCATTAACATACACATGATCCCACAGATCCTTACATAACTGCACACACACACACACACAAACACCCACACAATCGAACAAACACTCATACGAACACCCACACAATCGAACACACATCCATACGAACACACATCCATACGAACACACATCCATACGAACACACATCCATACGAACACACATCCATACGAACACACATCCATACGAACACACATCCATACGAACACACATCCATACGAACACACATCCATACGAACACACACACCTGACCATGTGATTGTTGAAAATGTATTGTCAACCAAGAGATATTGTCTCTTGTTTACTTGTCCATTGTCCTGCTACATTGTTTACAAAACCATCCACTCGGTGTGATGGGAAATCCAGTGGCGGTAAAGATCAAAGCAGCACTTCAAAGCACCAGACAATACACAAGTGAGCACCAGAGCCCWGGCGGGCATTTCATCCAAGCACAAACATAGAAGGTCAAAAGGTGAAAGAGGTCAGCCCTACTCAGAGAGAAGGTTTCCATGGCAGCATCCTCCAGCTGGTCCCACATGGAGCTCTTGTCTCGCCCTGCAAGGTGTTCCCGGGACACGCAGTAGGGAGGAAGAGGAGCAGCAGAGCAAAGAGGGTTAAGCTCAGAGCTGAGTGGGTTAATGACAAACCAAGAGAAGAGAGAGACCACAGGAAGGGGTGAAAGCACAAATAAATAGACCCAATTCACTGCAGACCTACCTTCACGCTTTATAGTACAGTTCATGCAGTGTTAGTCAAATAGTGAGAAAGAGTTAGACGAATCAGATAGATATGCAGTACCAGAAAARGTTTGGACACACCTACTCATTCAAGGGTTTTTCTTTATTTTTTACTATTTTCTATATTGTAGGATAAGACATCAAAACTATGAAATAACACTTTCCACCTTCTCCACTGCGGTCCCATCGATGTAGATAGCGGGGTGCTCACTCTGCTGTTCCCTGAAGTCCACGATCATCTCCTTTGTCTGTTGACGTTGAGTGAGAGGTTGTTTTCCAGGCACCACACTCCAAGMGCCCTCACCTCCTCCCTGTAGGCTGTCTCGTCATCGTTGGTAATCAAGCCCACTATTGTTGTGTCGTCTGCAAACTTGATGATTGAGTTGGAGGCGTGCATGGCCACGCAGTCATGGATGAACAGGGAGTACAGGAGGGGGCTGAGCACGCACCCTTGTGGGTCCCCAGTGTTGAGGATCAGCGGAGTGGAGGTGATGTTTCCTACCTTCACCACCTGGGGGCAGCCCGTCAGGAAGTCCAGGACCCAGTTGCGCAGGGCGGGGTTCAGACCCAGGGCCTCGAGCTTAATGATGAGCTTGGAGGGTACTATGGTGTTGAATGCTGAGCCATAGTCAATAAACAGCATTCTTACATAGGTATTCCTCTTGTCCAGATGGGATAGGGCAGTGTGCAGGCGATTGCATCGTCTATGGATCTATTGGGGCGGTAAGTAAATTGAAGTGGATCTAGGGTGGCAGGTAAGGTAGAGGTGATATGATCCTTGACTAGTCTCTCAAAGCACTTCATGATGACAGAGGTGAGTGCTACGGGGAGATAGTCATTAAGTTMAGTTACCTTTGCCTTCTTGGGTACAGGAACAATGGTGGCCATCTTGAAGCATGTGGGGACAGCAGACTGGGATAGGAAGAGATAGAATATGCCTGTAAACACACCAGCCAGCTGGTCTGCGCATGCTCTGAGGACGCGGCTAGGGATACCGTCTGGGCCGGCAGCCTTGCTTGGGTTAACACATTTAAATGTTTTACTCACGTCGGCCACGGAGAAGGAGAGCCCACAGTCCTTGTTAGAGGGCCCCGTCGGTAGCACTGTGTTATCCTCAAAGCGTGCGAAGAATGTGTTTAGCCTGTCCGGAAGCAAGACGTGGCATGTGTGGTTGCCACCGTGAAGCATGGAGGAGGAGTTGTGATGGTGTGCGGGTGCTTTGCTGGTGACACCATCTGTGATTATTTAGATATCAAGGCACACTTAACCAGCATGGCTACCACAGCATTCTGAAGTGATACGCCATCCCATCTGGTTTGCGCTTAGTGGGACTATAATTTGTTTTTCAACAGGACAATGACCCAACACACCTCCAGACTGTGTAAGGCCTATTTAACCAAGAAGGAGAGTGGAGTTCTGCATCAGGTGACGTGGCCTCTACAATCACCCAACCTCAACCCAATTGAGATGGTTTGGGATGAGTTGGACCGCAGAGTGAAGAAAAAGCAGCCAACAAGTGCTCAGCATATGTGGGAACTCCTTCAAGACTGTTGGAAAAGCATTCTAGGTAAAGCTGACGGAGAGAATGCCAAGAGTGTGCAAAGCTGTCATCAAGGCAGAGTGGCTACTTTGATGAATCAAAAATATATTTATCTGTTCAAAACCTTTTTGCTTACTACATGATTCCATGTGTTATTTCATAGTTTTGACGTCTTCACTATTATTCTACAAGGTAAAAAAAAAAAAAAAAAAACTTGAGCGAGTAGGTGTGTCCAAACTTTTGACTGGTACTGTATGTATGTTTTGCCTTATAGGAAGGATTCACTCAGCAAGATGACATTACAATGAGCAGCACCGCAGATGTGAGATGAGCACGATGCAAGACAACAGAGACATTTAGCATCGCGCTTCAACGTTCTTTGATGTTGCGGAAATTGACCTGATATTGTGTTTACCTTGTGCATGCAACATCTCGCTGAGGCTACTCGATATTTAATGTAACTTTTTAACCACAAAGTTGAACAGAGGGAGACTAAAGAAGGCACTGGAATATATATTAAAACCCACAGCCTTTCTAAAACATCAGTCATCTGGAACGTACCCAGCAGGCCATCACACAGGTAAATCCTCATGCTGATGTCTTCCAAGGGCTGGGTGGGAGGCCCCTTAACCACGACAGGCACGAGTTTAGCCTTCACCTCCTTCACACAAGGCTTCATCTTTTGGGTCTTACCCTGGGAAAACACCACAAAACATAAATCATGGGATAAATTCGTCTTGCCAAAAATGTTCAAGGTTTTCCTGCATTTACAAGATTGACATCCACGGAGAGACTTCATGTCCCGCAGCGAATGCATTTGCACTTATCGAAAACGCCCCAAAAAACAAAACAGTTGCATGAATATTAACTGGTGAATCAAGCAGTGTGATCAGCCAGGAAGGACTTTCCACTCACAAACACTGAGCTGGTGGCCGGGTTGGTCTCAATCTCGCTGTCGGACAGTGTTCCCCTGGAGAGGTTGAGGTGGGGGGCTTGCCTGCCACCCAAGCCCTCCCCAGTGGTGCTACTCAAGTCACTGTCAGCTCCCAGCGTCTCCCCTGAGCTGTTACTTATCTGGAGGGGTCAGGGGTCAAAGTGTCAGGAGACTAGTGAATATCAGGCATACTGAGACACAGAGAACTCACACTGACTAAGGCTAAAAGAGACAAGAGTTAGATAAGTACTCCTCAACCCTGCTCTTGGAGAGCTGCAGTACTACAGGTTTTTTTGAGGATCACTGAGTTACACTAAGGCTAAGAAACACTGGGGAAGAGGTAGATTAGTATGACACGTACGGTTTTGGCAACAGCCATTGTGCCAGGCTGAGACAAAGCAAGACAAGAGATGAGTAGGACTAAAGTTAGCAAAGACTAGAAATTAATCAAGCTCGGAATTTAGTAAGATTGGGAAGCAACCTGGTTTGGGATAAGTGTTACTGGGGATGTATGGCTTGAGCTTTAATGAGTGTAGAGCCTTGAGTGTAAACCTTGTAAGACTAAGGATAAAAATTGAGCTTAGGGATAAGCGGGCCTTGGGATGAGTCACACTGAGGTAAGGTTGAGAGGGGCTAAGGATCGGGTTGAGATTGTTTCTCTGTGTTGGCCGCGCCCTACCACTGTGCTGGCCTCTGAGTCCTGGCTGGTGCTTCTGGTAAGGACTGGCGGTTCAGTGCCGGTCACAGACTCTGTGTCACTCTTCTGCAAAGCAAGACCGAGAAAGACTGAGAAAGAGAGGTGAGCAGACAGACAGTGGTCTAAAGTACTTTAAAGTACTACGTAAGTTGTTTTTTGGGGTATCTGTACGTTACTACATTCCTAAAGGAAATAATGTACTTTTTACTCCATACATTTTCCCTGACACCCAAAAGTWCTCGTTACATTGACAGGAAAATGTTCGACATTTTGACAAGAATGAGAACCAGCAGACAAGCACCAGAGTTGGGGGATAACCGAAATGCAACAAGTGTCAGATTCAACGTGTGCATTYTTCCCTTAGTTACAAGAGCTGGCTTTGGAAAAGAACAGACCTGGGATCCAGAGGTGACGCTGAGGCCACTGTCAGCACTGATCTGGGACTTCTTCTCCTCTGTGTCAGTCAGCTCAGGGTGCTGTTTCTTAGCCCCCTCCGCTCCTGCAGGATACATGTTGTTGTCAGCACAGGTGCCATGCGCACTTCCACACTGCCCCCTTACGGAGTGTCACATGATTGGCAACTGGCAGAGAAGTGGGGGAGGGGGCTGGTGACCTAACTGCTACTGAAAGGCTTGCACACATCGCACTGAATGTGGATTTAGCGTTTGTCTTCCGATCTGAATGACGACACTTTTCACACGATTCTCCATGTAAAATTGGTGCGCACTCGGTTCGCAAATTACGTTCAGAGGTGCAAGGTATTCTCGGCCAGCAAACGCTATTGGTGTGTCTGACCTCTAATACCATCACGTTGGGATTGACCGGAAATACTGGCCCTACAATAGGGCCACTTCATTTAACCGGAGGATCTTGCCTTTCTTTTTTTGTTGTGAAATTCAATGAACAACAGTTACAACAGCTATGTTGTTTTTTTTATATTCAGGAAGCAATTTAAAAAAATTATAAATCGGTCATGTTCAGTAGGCCAAAACAGAAGAAAATGGTTCAAAACAGAGAGATCAAATCCCATTTGTTTTCTGTTGCAAAACATTGTTATGTGTGCCCTAATGAACATGACCCAGCTGTCAGATTTCAATAGACCAAGCATGTGACTATTTAGAGGCAAGTGGAGAGTGCAAAATCAGTAGGAATATTGATAGATGTACATCAAACTGTAATTGACAAAGGCAGATACCAATATAAAAGAGGTCAAAGTTACAAAAATGGACATACAGACTCAGGCAGTTAGGCATGCAGACAAACTGAGGGACAGTCAAAATAGGAGACCACTTTCTGCACAAGTTTGCTTTCAGACAAGCATTGACCAACGGCACTGTTGTTAATATATCAGTCAGTTGTTGCAGAAACACCTTGTTACGACTCACATAATGCACCTCTAGGAAATTGTTACTAAAATTAAACAAACGCTGGCCTGCAATCTGTACATTTTGAAGAGTCCAGGACATCAAACCTTTTAATTGGAAGAAAGTACAGTCAATTATAATGGGGCAAATGTTCAATGCAAATGTAACCATGACTTGACTTCTGTGATACATTTGGTCATGCAGCCAACAAACCTGCAAGAGATGTTTGTACTCTAACAAACTAGTGTGTATTCATTCATGGCTCAGTTATGTTTTCTTGTTGTACAATTTAACTTCTTGCCATGTAGTGATTTTCCAGAAAAGCACATTTGCTAAATTAAAATGCCACAACTTCCTTAACTTTGATAGAACCTCAAGAGCCCAGGAAAATAGGGAATGTTTGGGATTAGGTATGGGTCTGACAGACTACGTTTCCAATGACTATTTCACAACTCAGTGAATAGGAATGGAAAAAGTTGTTGGCAAACATATGACAGAGGAGCTCTATGGAAAGAAAGAGGAACTTCCTACATTATGACTCCTGATTTGAGATATGCAAGTGTAACTCAAGTTATTCCACTGATATCAAGACGTGATTCACCCCAAATTCCCAAAACGTTACGTACACACCTCAAATCAAGATTATAGACCTAGAATAATTATCCATGTCAACATGATCACTTACATGAACTATTTAAATCATTTGTGACTAATAAACATAAGTAGGTTGGGGAAAGGTGGAGAAAAGGGCGTGGAAGTGTTAAGAGCTGGCGGTTATGCAATGCCCCAGTCTTTTTTTGTGTGTGAAAAATATCTTACTCTGTTGTTTTTCCATAGCTTTTTGCTTATCCTTTTCATGGTGCCTGCTCCACAATTCTACCCAAGATGCATTGCAAGCAAGGAGAGAAAGACAGAGAGAGTGTCAGAGAGCTGGTTGAGTAGGCAGGTATGGAGGATGAGCATTAGATAAACCATAACATAAAACAAAATTAAGCATWAAAAAAAAGAAGAAGTTATTTTAACAATTGAGGATGTTTTGTAATGTCTGCGAGTAGTCACATTCCAGCTTGGCAATATGGAACACTATGACATAATTATCTGTATGCAGAGTTTGATCCATTGCCAGTTACTGCTACTGAGGTGTAACATTACAACACACCCAACACTCCTGGACCATGGTCCTGGAGAACCACACAAGGGAGAATACTGGGGTTCCTTGAAAATGTTCTGTGACCGAGGAGTTAACTTATTGGCTAGCAGTGTGTGGCTCTCCAGAACCAGTGTGACAGAGGCAGCAGGGCTTGGGTGAAGGGCATGGGATGGGGATGGAGTGGCCAGCCAGCTAGCAGGCAAGTTGAATGGAGCTGTTGCAGAAGCAGGGGTGCAAGTCTCAAAAAGACATTCTGTAGAATTGAAGCTGCATCTTCCCAAAGAGAGAAAGGGGACTGGTGAAGTGAGGGTAGGTTGGTAGGTAGGGAGATTGAGGGAGTTGGGTGAATCTGTCCCCTGTATACAGACCCAAAGTAACATTTGAGATAGTAGAATGGTGGTCGAAAGGAGAAGCAATGCTTCACTCCTTCTCCACGATGTTCAGTGTTAAATTAGCCCTATCCCTAAGCTAAATGCCAACCGTGGCTTGCTAACGGTGAGCATGACATTTGTCTCTTCCTTGGGCCTGTTTACTGGGGAGTGACGCTCCACCCTCCATGCTAGAGCTGAGAGAGCTGCTACTTGTACAGCACGCTTTAAAGGAAACCTGCAGTAAAGGCAGAGACAGGTGGTCAGACTCCTTAGCACGGTACTGCAGATTTGGAGTTTCGAGAAGACAACAGAAAACGAAGACATGCACAGTCAAGGTGCTAGGAGGGAAACAAAGGAGGACTCCACGAGAGGAGGCGGCAAACAGGGGCACTCAACATTCAGAGAAGGGAGGG
This sequence comes from Salvelinus sp. IW2-2015, assembly GCF_002910315.2. Classification (NCBI taxonomy): domain Eukaryota; kingdom Metazoa; phylum Chordata; class Actinopteri; order Salmoniformes; family Salmonidae; genus Salvelinus; species Salvelinus sp. IW2-2015. Next base: position 5,926,699 of record NC_036850.1, on the reverse strand, counting down.
AGGAACACATAACNTTGTACAGCGCGCTTTAAGGAAACCTGCAGTAAAGGCAGAGACAGGTCTTCAGACTCCTTAGCACGGTACTGCAGATTTTGAGTTGAGAAGACAACGGAAAACGAAGACATGCAGTCAAGGTGCTAGAAGGCAAACAAAGGAGGACTCCACGAGAGGAGGCGGCAAACTGGGGCACTCAACATTCAGAGAAGGGTGGGTGGGGAGGGACACAACACATCCAGGCCGTGGGTGGTGGGCTCAATGCAAATATTTCACACACGCCTACACCGCTCAAAGCTGTTACAATCTCACACACATAGCAACATATGATCCAAGGCCAGATCTGGAATTCAAATGTGGTTATTTGTAAAATTTGGTTGGAGTTGCGTGATGTGCAAATATGCAACCTGTGTMCAAATATTAYGGCAAACCAGCATAKTGYATTTAYGTTCTAAATATATTTCAGAGTTTTACAGCTTTAAATGCTGACCCATTGGGCGCACATCAGTGGTGTGGGTCAAAGTGGATGGAATATCATAAGGGGCTCTTTTTCTAAGGGGAAAGCACTCTCCTTGTTGCCTGGTTGGAGAGAGGTGGGTCAAGGGGTAGGGCAGGGTTTAGACTGGTGAGCAGGGGGGCAAGGGGTGCTCTCAGAGYGCATGCAAGGGGGGATGGGGTGGGCTACACACCAATGGAGGCAATAAAATTCTCCTCGTTCAGACTCCGGGTGTCAAAGTGGTGGGTGCCTTTGCCCCCCGAGGTGGGGTGCGGCAGTTGGAGACGGGGCACCACGAGGAGCACCGGGGGCCTGGTGCTCTCCATGCGGGCAGACGGGCTCTCCTTGCTGCCCGGGCTGCTTGCAGAGTCACTGGGGCTCCTCTTGTGCTTCTCTGGGTCTACTGGGGCCACCAAAGAGGAAAAAGGGAGAAGAATAGGGAAGGGAAAGAGATAGTAGCGAAAGAAGAAAGAAACAGTGTAGAGTTGCAGTAGGAGGTTTGAAGGTTAGAATAGACGGTTGTTTGTAGGGGTGTGAACGTTCAAACGCTAAAACAAAATTGGGATCCTAACATTAAGAAAACGATGTGCATACAGCAGCTGCGCAGAAGTCTGTGAGTTGTGATTCTGGATGGCCAGATAGCTACCAACACTGACAAGAAACTGCCATGTGGGGAATCGTAAGTGACACATTTAAGCTAGTTTCATCTTGTTCTTGATACCAGGTCTTGTTTTGAGGTATGTTGACTGATTTTCATGTCAATGCTAATATGGCAATAATTCACTAGCTAGCTAATCAACAACTGTAAAGATGTATTTGAGAGACAAAAAGTGCTCATTGTGCAAATGTGTTTGTTTTCAAACACATTTGCACAATGATATAGATATAGTTTACATGATATGATATAGATATAGTTTAGACAAAATATAGTTTACATGTCAACAATCTAAGCCAACCCAGTCTGTTTCGCCCCATAGTTGCGCACGCATCGGCGTTGTTGCTAAACAACCAACCCGTCTATGCACACGTTTTTTTCTGGATGCCTGGGGCGTATTCATTACGCCCATTCTGCAAAACGTTTCTTAAACGGATCAAAAAAGGTAGGGAGCTACTTGCATTTGTCCAATAGAAACTTGTTTAAGTTGCAAAACGTTTTGCAACTATTTAGACTAATGATTACACACACCCCTGCTCTTTCTCTTCGCAATGCGAGTGCGTGTTCAGTCTTCGGTCTGTTGCGTGTAGACTATTCTAGTTTATTCATTGATGACAGGTCCTGCTTTACTGAAGTTGCGAGACATTGTAAGCCAAGAAATTGCGAGATACAGCTTTTGATTGCCGATAGGTAGGCCTAGTGCACGGTTCTGACTGTCTGCCTGGTGACTGACCTGCCTATACTGTGCCCCTCCCCCTCCCCTCCCCCTGTCCCTTGCTAGCTAGCTATGAAAGATGTGATTGTTTGTATTCTCGTAAGTACGGCAACTAATCCGTTTCTTCCATTCCAAAAAAATCGGAATCTTAGGAGTGATTCCTAGCGGAATCGAATCTTAGCACTTAGAAATGGGAGTCGACATGCAAGGAGTCGAAGAATCAATTATTTTGGAGTCGATGCTCCAACACTACGTCATCGTCGTTAACGGTTGGAAAAATGGCAGAGAAAGGCAAGCAACAGTATCAAAGTCCTGTATTGCAATATTTTAAGAAGTTACGTGAAGAAGGAAATGTAAACTTTGCAGCGTGGAATTGAGGTCCAGTAATGGCAGTAGAGGTGCAATGCTTACCCATCTAAAAGGGATGCACCGAGACCCAACCCGTTGCTGGCAGTAGCAAAGCTGCACTGTGAATTTGAGTTGAATTTCTATTAAATGTTTTTTTTWATCGTTTGTCACATCCCTAGTTGTCTGCTCTTATGACCCAAATTCACTCAGTGAATGCTTAATTAAACTGCAAAGGTCACCTAAAAATGAGGCATGCGTTGACGGTACTGACTCAAGAGGTTAAACCTGAACTCACTGCTGTAAAAACCTACGGCTTACTTTTCAGATGAGTTGATAAAAGAAAAAGACAAAAAAGGCTGGCCCCAGAAATGATCTAGATTGCACTCCTTTTCCTATCCAATACTTACGTTGCCTTTAAGTGGAGTATATGAAACGCTGTCAAGCACTTCTTTGGTTTCAAACAAGAATCAAGCATCAGTCACTTTCATTTTTTCAGAGGAAATAGTTAAGCCGTAGTTTTGGGAGGGGGCATGACATGCTGATTGAATGTGTCCTTTGAGAGAAAATGTTGACACTTTCAGTCGAGTATAGGTTTCCTGAACGTTACCTTTGGTTTGGTAGTGGGTGCGTGCGATTTCCAGCAGAACGAAGACGCTGGCCATGCCTCCAAGCCCGGCATTGGTGTACGAGTGTTCCAGACTAGAAACGGTGCACTTCAGTATGTCTAACATGCCCTTGTAAACCTTCCTGCTAATCTCCTGAAGAGTAGAACACACACGCACAGTTTAATTGAAAGGTGTTATTCAGCTTTAATTCAAAATCAAGGTTAAAAACACAATTACAACTTCTCTCCCCCTCTCTTGCCCAATTCCTTTCTCCACTCACCACATCCCGGATGACCTCCTGCCTGACATCCTCCTCTGACTGGACAGCCCGGTTCAGCTTGCTCAGCACGAAGACGCGCAGCTGCTCGTTCTCCAGCAGGCGGCGCACCTTCTTCATGTTGAGCCAGCCCACGCCTTGGCCATCCAGCACGCTCTGCACCACCTCCTTCAGGAACTGCTGGTTCTCACTGGGACAGACACAGCTCTGGTTCAGTCACTCCGATCACACTCCCTTTTTTGTATATGTCACCGTTGGCTCTTAAGTTATATCAATCCCCTTCAGGAGAAGGGTTGTCTATCCCMTATCCAGGTCTGTCATTTGACATTATATTGGCCAGAAAGTTTATGACAACCAGCTTTTGTTTTTTGATGGCCAACATGATATCATGAAGACATTATGCCATGAAGGTGGTAAACTAATTCAAATATGGCAGTCAGCGTGAGTTGTCAAAGAATGCCATGACAGCAAAGTCCTGGTAATACAGTCTCATAGGGGTCTGTTACCTGGTGTTGTTGGCACGGCCCTGGGGCGAAGGGGACTCTCTCTTGACTGTGGGACTGTGCTTAATGACCGACGACTTCTGGTCAACGAGCGCCCTGGGGGGACCGCGGGCRCCTCCTGCAGGAGCCATATAGAACAATGAGGTCTCTATAGTAAATACCATGGAAAACACAAAACCATAACCAACGACAAGTCGGGGACATACAAAGAGAAATACTAGTCGACTTGATACAGGAAGAGCTTATACACTTCACTACAAAGCCCCTAAATCACATAGTCTRCGGTGTACTAATTAGAAAACCACATCAAAGACGGGACACATCCTGCATACATGACAGGACACACTCACACACATACATTTTCAGTGGCAGGGACACTAGCTAATGACTAGCTGAGCTACAGGTTTCATATTCAAACACTAAAAGGTGAGGGACAGATCAACTGGGACGTCACACAGAAGGAGTCAAAATGGCGCTGTGTTTGGGCATCACACATTGGCAGAGAACAGAGGCGAGGTCAGATCGGAGCGGGATCTGCATGGCAACAAGACAAGTTGTGTGTCATGCAGAAAAAGAACGAAAAATACAGATGGCTCGACAATCACACACACGGCTAACGGAAAGCTCCACACTGTAGTGTTCATACGGTTAGTCACCTTGTACAGTTTGACAGACACTCACATGAACACACAGTGACATGGCATATGGTGCATCCCCTGCAGAGATTTGGCCTGTGAACAATATTATTATCAAACCGATTATAATATTGTTGCGCCTACATAACTTACCCACTGGGCAGACCTCAGTTCAACGTCTATTTTTGATTTACATTTGGTTGAGTTGTCAACTAAAGAGAATCAACACCAAAAAAATGTATTCCCTTACGTTGATGACTTTTTGCAAATCCAATCAGTTTTCCACGGTGATTCAAAGTCACTTTTTTTTTATGATGTGGAAACAATGTTGATTCAACCAGTTTTTGCCCAGTGGGTAGCCTGTTTGACACTGAACATTTAAGCTAAAGCTAATGTCTTGAATGTGAGGATACAAATTAATACATCCACCAAAAATGCATTGGGTCCTTGTCATAAACAGACATTGGCTGTTACCAGTATATCCAATTTTGTCATGGCATTTCGTAGCCATTATTGTAGGCTCTATGACCGCATGTTACCAAAGACCTCACCTGACAACGATGTCATTTTCCCCCACATTTTCCGAAGCATCGTCCATAAGTTGTACAACATGCATCAAAGCACTTCAAACAATTCCATTCCATTTGATCACTGTGGTACTGGTACAGATGCTCAGTAACCACAAAGCCAGCTAAGTGTCCAATGACAACTCCAATCAAAACTGGTGACTATGAGTTTAGGAAGTAAGACAGAACAGCACTCTTGGTGCTGTGAGACCGCACTCCTTAATTCAATTATCAATGAAACAGTGTTTAAAACTAACTCACAGCACTGGAAGAATGATGTCATGCCTTACCTACAGGGTAGCAGTTTTGATTGGCTAAGGCCTGCCTCCACTGGCAAGGTGATGGGAGGTCTAGGTGTGCATGTGTGAGACCAAAGAGGTGGCCAAACAAGCAAATATAGCTTCTTGCTTGGCTTGGAGAATAATGGGAAAGCTGATGTTGACCAACTCGAATCAACATCTTGTCAGGTCCCATACAATACTGTGGAATGCAGAGACTTAGATTGGCACAAAAAAATAAATAAATGAATGGCATCATCTTCACAATTGTCAATATGGGATGCACAGCTTCTAACAAGCTAAGATCGTGATGGGCCCGAACCAAACTAACACAAAGACGTGTGGATGGGTGGAGTGACTCGGCAAAGGTTAGTGATTGGGGGAACAGTCACTGTGGATGGTGAAAGACAACAGGACAGACTCGATGTATGACGATGAATGAYCTCTCGATGGTGCATGTCAGGTGACAGAGGAGTGAGAGGGTGAGCGAGGATGGATGCCGGGAGATGTAGTTGACTGGCTAGGAGAAGCATGCAGCCCACGCAGTTTTAAAGGGCGGAACCCACCTTCTCCACTCACCGGACCGGCCTCTGTAATTATCTCCATTAGAGAATTTAGTCCAAATACTGGACACAAAACCCAGAATTAGTGCAGAGAAGTGGGAAGAGGGACAGAGAGGGACACCGGCCCAGACCGAACCAGTCTGAACATCAACACACAACACACATGCACAGCAACACATTGACAGAGCGCACAAAGAGTGCAGAAAATAAAAAGAAGAAGAAAAAGAACGAGGGAGACAGACCAAGGAAGGGGGAAGGACATTTTTTAATCTCAAAAGGTTATGGCCATTAAATTTCATGGCCAATCTTACATGTGGTGATTGTTAGGACCGCTATATCTTTTTAGACCATCTAGGGGTGGGAGAAAGCATTTGCCAATTTTAAGTGTCTATGTCCAGAAGAGAGCGAGTTTATGGGCTCCCGGACCACAGAGACCTCAGACGGAGAACACACAAGAACGATGGAGAGCCACCGAACAAGCGAGCAAGCAAGGTAACAGACTGCACAGAGCAAGGAGATCAGGTGTCAGTTTCATTTCAATTCCAGTCCACTTGGGTAATCAATTGTGCTTCAATCGATGAAATGAAAAATCCTCATCGAAAGCAATGGGTAATTTGCCATTCAGGAACTGAATGTCAATTCATCCTCAAATATTGAGTGGAATTGAAAACTGACTTGACCCCAACCCTGCTGGGAAACCAAGAGAAAAAACACAAAACGTGAAAATGCCACATAAAAAGGGGGTAAATATGTATGCAAATTGAGAGATCTGTCGTCTATAAATGTGTGCATCATAGCGCATCAGACTCCCACCAAACAGAGAGGAATAACAAGGAAACAGAGGGAAGGATATGGATATACATGAATGTATATACAGGTATATCTCCTAGTATGCAACCTGAGTAATATGGACTCAGGTAGGATCGAATAAGGGTCAAAGATGGAGCTAGTTGTAGGGCAAAACAAACTACCACACCAGACAATAACATACCCGGACTGTCTGGACCCGGGCTACCCGGGGTACTAGCCGGGCTGTCATCTGAACAGTCAAGACAAAACAAAATCACCATCAAAAGGAAAAAAGAAACAAAYGTTGGTTTGCTATGGCTACTGTCCCACACAGCGTGGGGCTATTGAATTTAACACATGCATTTCTTATTTTCTCTCACAAATGTTCCCATAACAAATCAGGCAACCATGTGGGATTGGGAACATTGAAAACGGGGTCCTCAATATCCACCTATTGCCTAACTTACATCAACATGACAGTCCACAGACGGACAAATACAAATTTAGAATGAAAGTCCATTCATTCTATTAAAAAAATCTAAATAAAGATTTCTACAAACCTTCCTCAATGTTCTCCTCTATGTCAAAATTACAATATTCTATATTTTTGTAAATTAAAATAATTAGAGGAGAAAAGGCAAAAGGAAAAAAGGTAAAAATCTACAATGTAAAGTTGCATAAATGCTATACCGTGTAGCCTAAACTGGCTTGCCAGACATTTCAGCATGAGCCCTGAATGCTTACTTGACATACTGTCAATACTAACTCTACTTAGTGCAAACAAAGCAACAGCCTCTGAGGAAGAAATATGCTGATGTTAAAGAAGTTCAACATGTCAGTCAGAGTTACACATTATTATGTCATCTTCTCTCCTTCCTTCTCCACACCAGGTTAAAGTAGGCCTAACTGTCCAGTGAAAATCTTACTTTTAAAAGTAATATTCTGTTAACTCGTACCCGAATCATGTTGTTAACTCATCCCATACTTGTATTTGTGGCCAAATCATAAATTGGAGGGGGAAAAAACACTTCAAAAACCCCACCTCAAAGTCAAACAGTTTAAAAAATGCCTGTTATTTCCTCATAGAACATGACATCATGTTGGCTCATTGAGCTGGCCAATCAGCGGTCTACAGTGGTTTTAATGACTGGTATACGCCGACACCATTCTGTTGTTGGGGTATGCCCACATAATTCAAACAAAGAAAAGCTGCTTTTAAAACACACTTAATAAAATAAACGTTTTTTAATTAAAACTATTTCACTCATATTGTAATTAATTATTGGTCAAATTTCTAAGAAATCTGGAAACAGTTACTTTAAATGATTAAGTTGACTGTAGCTTATGCTCAATGTGTCTTATCAAGATAAATAGCAGACACGATACGGTGTATAAAATATTGTAGAAATTTGCACTCCAAATATGACTTTTAATGCCCATGGACAAAATGAAAACATTTACACTTGTAACCACTGCAAGAGCTGTATGGCAACCCTTTGAACTTTGAAAGGGCATTGTTTTGGTAGACAGCCTGCCTCTACTGCCTTCAACTGACAAACCTGACCGCAATCGGCTGTAGGGCACAAAAATTGTACAAAAAACAGATAAGAGGGGAATACAGCCATGGAGAAGGAGATGAGATGGATAAAAGTCAGAGATAGAAAGAGAGATGAAGGATGAGTGAAGACAACGTGAAAGGTGAACAAAACAGGGCAAAGGGCTGCATTAGTATGGTACCTTTGAGATTGGGGAAGGGCCCAGCCCCAGCGGCCTTCTCCCTCAGCCCCCCCTTGTTGGGTACAGACAGGTTGGAGAGGCTAAAGCTGGTGCCGTGGTTCTTGTACAGATTACCTGCAGTGAAAGAGAGAGTGTCGCTGATGAAGTCTATCAAAGAAACCAACATTCAACCATGTCTCACCATCCTATAGTATTACCCGTGATGATTTGCAGCCCATCGTCAAGTTCCATTTCAATCCCTACCTAGCTGGCAAATATTGTCCATTTCTGGTTGTAAACTGTACATTTCTGGTTATCTTCCTGGTTGAGAAGACCAGCAACCAGTATTGCCCGCTGGGTAATCCTTACCCATTCCCCCTTCAGTGTTCAAAGATCCCATAAGACAGGATAGACGAGCAGAAGGGCAAAAAAGCTCAGCTTTGGAGGACAAACTGTAACCGTCACCTATCCAGCCCTTTCAGATCTGTGATTATCATACAACTGAAATAGACTCCGGTTCAGGAGACTCACTGGCAAAGGACATGAGGCCCCCAAAGCCATCGCTGCTGTTGTTGGAGATGGTGGAGTTTGGAGAACTGTTGCGGGAGTCGCCCTCCCCGTCCGACTCTCCGGGCAGCTTTAGGCTGCTGGGCCTCAGGGGGCGTTGGGCTCTGTGGAGCAGAAGAAGTGTTCGAGGTCTGGATCTGTTAGAGGTCTGTCACGCTCTGTTAGCTTAGTTTTTCGACTGCTACACCAGAGGCATATCACAGATGCAGAATTCAGGAGCTGAGACTTAATTGGGTGTGTATGTTTAAGAGATGAATACATCACCTTTTTTTTTTTAAACTATGTTTTCAGAATGTGTGGCTTATGATGCTTGTTTGTGTGTACATCGTTATGGAGTAGGTGTGTTGTAACGTACTTGTTGCCATTGAGGTTCTGGTTGAACCGGGGCGTGTATGTCTCCTCTTGGTCTTCTGCCTCAGGGTCCTCCTCAGCAGGGAAGCCATACTGAGGCTCAAAGTAGGGGTTGTCGTACTCTCCCTTCTTATTGGCTGGTCCCACTGGGGCGGCGTCTGGGGGAGGTCTGGAGAAGGGCGGAGCGCCCAATCCCGGGACAGGGTTCTGTAGAGCTGTACTGGCCAATGCCTCCATTTCCACTGGTTCTGCCTGCTCCTGGACACAATGAACATCAATCAATGGACACTAATGGTTGATATTAAATACACGAGATTGCCACTTTATGAGGAGGAAGAACAAAAAACTCAAGCAAAGATATAATTATTGCCATTATGTTCTCATGTTCTCAAATTCAAAACTTAAGTTGCCAAAAATGCCAGTTGCTAAAAACATATATCGTGTTTACTGCATAATTTTATACTGGTGTAAATTGAGCGGTTCACTGACATTGTTGACTCCCTGGATGATTGTGCTGGTGCTGGGGCTGGAGCTGGCGGTTGTGCTGGAGCTCGAGCGGAGGGCTTGTCCATCAGGAGGTTCAGGAGCTCCGTCACCCCCCTCAGGCAGTGGCTTCTCTTGGGGGAGAGGACCCTCTCCTCCCTTGAACTCCTGGAAGTCCTGGAACTCCACTTCGCTGGCGTCTCCCAGTGCAGCGTGGGTAGGGGGATCCAGGTCTACGACACCAAAAGACAGATATTAGTTAGTATTGATGGCCAAAGGTTCACAAAACAAAATGTTTAGCTAGTGACCGTTTCTGAAAGGAATCTTTTTCAAGATGAAAACAATTGTCGGTTATTATAGTCAGGGGAATTTACCGTTTTTTGTCATAACAATAAGTATGTGTAAGCTGGGTGGTTCTTGAGCTGCAATTACACAGGCAGCCCAAATCTGATCTTTTTCTCACTTTATTGGTCTTTTGACCAATCAGATCAGCTCTTTTGCCAATAATTGGGCAAAATAATAGAATTGGGTTGCCTGAATAAATGCAGCCTTGGTGAAATGGCACAGATACTTACTTGGCGTGTCCCCTTGGATGTCACATTTGATCATTTCGCTCACCAAGTCTCCAAGTGACGAGTAGGAAGAGCTGGAGTCATCGTAGCCAGCCTCACTGTCGCTGCCACGGAGACAAAACAGAGTAGCATTACCCCGGACACCATCTTGGTGACATCTTACATGTCTACAGAAGGCTAACTGAAAAACGCTAACTAAACCTTTCTCAGACTAAAATTAACCTCAACTCATACATCATTTCTAGCAAGACTAGCAAGCTAACCATTGAGCCAACTAGCAAATCTACTAGTTAATGTTTAGAGTTCGCCATCTAGTGGCTAATGTGCTGTCTATCAACATTCTATAGCCTACCATGCTGCTTCTTCTGCTATGTCTCCGTCGGCCGCACTTGCACACACACAAACACACAAATGATGCACACATTCACAGATCAAACACTGGAAAGGACCTCCTTTCAAATCTAGTTTAATATGCAGCTAAATGGAGCACTAACATGTTTTACACATTGAAAAATAGCTTTTAGACCGTTGACAGTACCTGGCACTGAGAAAATCTTCAAATTTACCACTGTGATAATATAATTGACAAAATGTTATCAAAAAAAACATTATAACCTTCCAACTGTGGAGGTATTGTTTTTTTTACCTGTCGTCTGTGTGGTCCGAGTCGTTGGCCTCATCTTCTACGGGTCCGCTCATGGCCTCGGCCAGCTGGGAGCTGCCGTCATACACACGGTAGAACACTGGCTGCAGCTGGTGGGCGTACCACTTGCCCTTGTCTCCGATTAAAGATGGGTCATACACGTCTGCAGAACAAAGAGGTATGCTCAGAAACACTATGAGACCTTCAAACTGCCTGTATCGCTCATTGAACTACACCTGAGTGCACAAAACATTAGGAACAACTGCTCTTTGCATGACAGACTGACCAGTTGAATCCAGGTGAAAGCTATGATCCCTTATTGATGTCACCTATTAAATGCACTTCAAGTCAGTGTAGATGAAGGATATAGATTAAAGAAGGATTTTTAAGCCTTGAGACAATTGAGACAGATTGTGTATGTGTGCCATTCAGAGAGTGAATGGTTAAGACAAAATATTTAAGTGCTTTTGATCGGAGTATGGTAGTAGGTACCAAGCACACCGGTTTGTGTCAAGAACTGCAACGCTGCTGGGTTGTTCATGCTCCAAACATTACACTGTTGATTTCATGTGCATTTTACATTTACTGCCGCATTTGTAAATACTCTGGATGCATTCAGTAACATGATAAGACTATTACTGGAAAATGACAAGGGTTTGAGTGAGAGGACTAAGTGGCTACACACCTTTCAAAAGTGTGCACAGTTCCTAAGCAATTTCAACGCACTTTTATGACTCAAAAGAAGAGTCTTCAACCATACAGGTACTTTTTTTTTGAGCACTCCTGCTGTGCCGTTTGAGGAACTGTAGCAAGAACCCTTGTAGTCGTATCGCATGGAACACAACCCTGCAATCACACAATTCCTGTTGTTGTTAACGCGATGCAAAAATGGCCCATTATAAAATCGCAATCTGGGTCAGATGTGCATTATTTGAAAGCTTGGTCTATTGCCAACGTGACTAGCTACGTTCTAAAATACTATCAGGCTTTCACAAGAAACAGATTGGTGCGCTTAGAAAGGAGTCATTAGTGCATTCAGGTGCGTGTCCTGCGGCAAATTTCCTTCACAATAAACAAACGTAGGCTCGTTCTGATCAGAACAACCCAAGGGATGACGCCATGTCATCTTGTAACTGAACATCAAACATAGTGACCATTGATTTTTGGAATTTGGAAATGTGAGGTGCACATTTGGACTCACGGTTGTTTGGCTTGCTTTTATGACATGAAAGCGGTACCTATTATAATCCTCAGCCTCTCATCTTTCAAAATACATAGAGTCATCTTTATTTACAGCATTTTCCCTCATTAAGACAACCAAAAATGTGCTAAAGTTGTCCAATTACCAGGAGGGGTGGGAGCAACTTCTAGCCGCTTGATGGTCAAGTTCAGAACGTCTGTCAGTCAAAACCCATACAAATCAAACTTTATTTGCCACATGCGCCGAATACAACAAGTGTAGACTTTACCGTGAAATGCTTACTTACAAGCCCTTAACCAACAGTCCAGTTCAAGAACAAGAAAATATTTACCAAGTAGGCAAAAAAATTAAAAGTAATAATAAAAAGTAACACAATAAGAATAGCGAGGCTATATACAGGGTGGCGTCAGTGTGCAGGGGTACAGGCTGGTTGAGGTAATCTGTACATGTAGGTGGTGGTGAAGTGACTATGCATAGGTAATAAACAAACAGCAAGTAGCAGCAGTGTACAAAAGGGAGGGGGGGGTCAATGTAAATTGTCCGGTGGCGATTTTTATTAATTGTTCAGCAGTCTAATGGCTTGGGGTGGAAGTTGTTGAGGAGTCTTTTGGTCCTAGACGTGGCGCTCCGGTACTGCTTGTCGTGCGGCAGCAGAGAAAACAGTCTATAACTAAACCTTTTGAGGATCTGGGGACCCATGCCAAATCTTTTCAGTCTCCTGAGAGGGAAAAGGTTTTGTGGTGCCCTCTTCACGACTGTCATGGTGTGTTTGCACCATGATAGTTCGTTGGTGATGTGGACACCAAGGAACATGAAACTCTCGACTCGCTCCACTACAGCTCCGTCGATGTTAATGGGGGCCTGTTCGGCCTGCCTTTTCCTGTTGTCCACCATCAGCTCCTTTGTCTTGCTCACATTGAGGTAGAGGTCGTTGTCCTGGCACCACACTGCCAGTTCTCTGACCTCCTCCCTATAGGCCGTCTCATCATTGTCGGTGATCCGGCCTACCACTGTTGTGTCGTCAGTAAACTTAATGATGGTGTTGGAGTCGTGTTTGGCCACGCAGTCGTGGGTGAACAGGGAATACAGGACGGGACTAAGTACACACCCCTGAGGGGCCCCAGTGTTAAGGATCAGCGTAGCAGACGTATTGTTGCCTACTCTTACCACCTGGGGGCGGCCCGTCAAGAAGTCCAGGAACCAGTTGCAGAGGGAGGTGTTTAGTCCCAGAGTCCTTAGCTTAGTGATGAGCTTCGTGGGCACTATGGTGTTGAACGCTGAGCTGTAGTCGATGAACAGCATTCTCACATAGGTGTTCCTTTTGTCCAGGTGAGAAAGAGCAGTGTGGAGTGCGATTGAGATTGCGTCATCTGTGGATCTGTTGGGGCGGTATGCGAATTAAATTGGGTCTAGGGTGTCCGGGAGGATGCTGTTGAAGTGAGCCATGACCAGCCTTTCAAAGCATTTCATGGCTACCAACGTGAGTGCCACGGGGCGGTAAACAATTAGGGAGGTTACCTTTGCTTCTCAGGGCACAGGGACTATGGTGGTCTGCTTGAAACATGTAGGTATTACAGACTCTGTCAGGGAGAGGTTGATAATGTCAGTGAAGACACTTGACATTTGGTCCGCGCATGCTTTGAGTACACGCCCTGGTAATCCGTCTGGCCCAGCGGCTTTGTGAATGTTGACCTGTTTAAARGTTTTGTTCACATCGGCTACCGAGAGCGTTATCGCACAGTCATCCAGAACAGCTGGTGCTCTCGTGCATGCTTCAGTGTTGCTTGCCTCGAAGCGAGCATAAAAGGGCATTTAGCTCGTCTGGTAGGCTCGCGTCACTGGGCAGCTCGCGTCTGGGTTTCCCTTTGTAGTCCGTAATAGTTTTCAAGCCCTGCCACATCCGACAAGCGTCAGAGCCGTTGTAGTAGGATTCAATCTTAATCCTGTATTGACGCTTCGCTTGTTTGATGGTTCGTCTGAGGGCATAGCGGGATTTCTTATAAGCGTCCGGATTGTTCTCCCGCTCCTTGAAAGCAGCAGCTCTAGCCTTTAGCGCGATGCGGATGTTGCCTGCAATCAATGGCTTCTGGTTGGGATATGTTTGTACAGTCACTGTGGGGACAACGTCATTGATGCACTTATTGATGAAGCCGATGACTGAGGCGGGTGTATTCCTCAATGCCATTGGATGAATCCCGGAACATATTCCAGTCTGTGCTAGCAAAACAGTCCTGTAGTGTAGCATCCGCGTCATCTGTGAAGCGCAGAGCCAGAGCTCCAACTTCATATATAGCGTGTTACTGTACAGCCACTAACGTTCCAATTTAGACAATTAGTGCACAAATCTGCAATTTTCAACTCGTATACGGGTACGAGTGTAAAGGGCTACACTTTACTTCACACTATAAATATCCAAGCTAGCACAGTATGTTTCGGGTCAGCTCTAAACACAAATACACCAATTGTCAGTCAGTGCATGGTATATGCAGTACAGCAGGCGTGTAGGCTAGGGTAAGGGACTTACTGTTGTGGATCCTCTGAAAGGCCAGGTTGGTGGGGTTGAGGGCCCACTCGCCATAGTACTCCACGGCCTGGGTGTGCGACAGCTTCTCAGCGAAGCCTGAGCGTCGGGGCCGTGAGGCCAGGAAGGACGTGGCCTGGAATGCCACCACAGGCCGGGGGAAGAGGCGCAGCGTACGCGTGTGCATCTGGAAACCCTGGAGCACATTGGGGGAGTTGAAGAACCGCACCATGGCAACCCTGTTGGAGAAAGAAGGAAAGGTGAGTGTGTTAACACTTCAATGAGTCAAATTTAATTAAATTCAAAAAGCTTTCTTGTTTATCAAGTTTACATACGAGAGACACGCGTCTTTGATATGAGGCTCAAATTAAACACATTGTTTCACATGACATTATGACTTTCAGAACGACACATTCAAGGGTTTTTCTTTATTTTTACTATATTGTAGAATAATAATGAAGACATCAAAACTTTGAAATAACACATATGGAACAAACAAAAAAAGTGTTAAACAAATCAAAATATACACTACTGTTCAAAAGTTTGGGGTCACTTAGAAATGTCAACAGTGAAGAGGTGACTCCGGGATGCTGGCCTTCTAGGCAGATTTCCTCTGTCCAGTGTTTGTTCTTTTGCCCATCTTCATCTTTTCTTTTTATTGGCCAGTCTKAGATATGGCTTTTTCTTTGCAACTCTTCCTAGAAGGCCAGCATCCCGGAGTCACCTCTTCACTGTTGACGTTGAGACTGGTTTTGCGGGTACTATTTAATGAAGCTGCCAGTTGAGGACCTGTGAAGCGTCTGTTTCTCAAACTAGACACTCTAATGTACTTGTCCTCTTGCTCAGTTGTGCACCGGGGCCTCCCACTCCTCGTTATATTATGGTTAGAGCCAGTTTGAGCTGTTTGGTGTAGGGAGTAGTACACCGTGTTGTACAAGATCTTCAGAATTGTTTAACACTTTTTTGGTTACTACATGATTCCATATGTGTTATTTCATAGTTTTGATGTCTTCACTATTATTCTACAATGTAGAAAATAGTCAAAATAAAAACCCTTGAATGAGTAGGTGTTCTAAAACTTTTGACCGGTAGTGTATAGAACATTTATACAACAGTAGCTAGGATAGGGAGAAGTCTGTCTATAATAAAGCGCTGCTCTGCATTCTTAACAGCGCCATCAGCAAGGCAGGTCCTACAGGCCCTAGTTTTGTCGCACCTGGACTACCGTTCAGTTGTGGTCAGGTGCCACAAAGAGGGATTTAGGAAAATTGCATTTGGCTCAGAACAGGGCAGGTCGGCTGGCCCTTGGATGCACTCAGAGCTAACATTAATAATATGCATGTCAATCTCTCCTGTCTCAAAGTGGAGCAGAGATTGACTTCATCACTACTTGTATTTATGAGAAGTATTGACATGTTGAATGCACTGTTTGTTTGAACTACTGGCACACAACCCATGCATACCCCACAAGACATGCCACCAGAGGTCTCTTCACAGTCCCCAAGTCCAGAACAGACTATAGGAGACGACCAGTACTACATAGAGCCATGACTACATGGAACTCTATTCCACATCAAGTAACTCATGCAGTATATCAAGTAACTCCAGGAGTAAAATTAGATTTTACTGCACCTTATGGAACAGCGGGGACTGTGAATCAACATACACATGCATACAAACACACGATAACATACACACTATACACACATGTACATGGTGTTATAGATATGTGGTAGTAGAGTAGAGGCCTGAGGGCACACAATGTTGTGAAATCGGTTATGAATGTATTGTAAAGTTTTGATGATGTATAACTGCCTTCATTTTGCTGGACCCCCATTAACTGCCTTGGCAGGATCCATAATAAATACAATACAAATACAAATATACACTTCAGAATTTAAAAACGTCAAGTGGGAACAGGGGTCAATCCATAAATTGTGCATATGTAAATAGCCGTTCATATCTATTAACTATCTACAATATTCAGGAACTAAATCAAATGGAGTAGTGTCTAGGTCCTGACTGGATTATTCTGCTAGGCTCAAAGTTCAAATTGAACCAACGTCACAAATTGCCTTGCATGGATAATATGAGATATACTTAAAAAGGGACAGAGAAACTTTGTCAAGCCTTGCCTGGTGGCCACATCCACAGAGTCCACGTCGTTGCCGTAGATGAGGGGGTTGAACTCGGTGGAGGAGGGCGACGCCTTGTTCTGGCCGGGGGGGAGCAGGGGTAACTCCTGGCCCTCCTGGAACTTCTCCAGGTTCAGAATGGGCTGGGTGTTGAGACTCATGCTGGCCAGGGCCTGGAGCGGGTAGAGGTGAGGAAGGTTTTAATCAACACACTGTCGTGATGATGAGGGGTCACTCGGCCCCACTAGGGGGCACTCACACCTCAGGCATCAGCTGAAGGGTAGTGCAACAGAATGGTCTCACTAGGACCAGTGTGGAACTGTCTGTTTGAGGTTCAAAACAGTGCAAGAGAGTAGTACAGGGTTTTGGAGACCTCAATTTGATAAAAATAAGTTACAACTTATCATTTATTTGTTTATGTATTGTGCTGCTTTATTWTTTTTTTTGTCTGTATGATGTAAGTTCTCATTTGAGAATAAATCATCGATAAAACACAAGGACTAAGCTAGGAGGACTCACAATGTGATTATGTTATAAGCTAACAGGTGAGAGTGTGGGCTAAAATGAGGAAGCCCGTTTCCCCAGCAAATTAATCCGAAGAGTGCATGTTTTTGCAGATGCCTGAAATGGGAGCGTCACTTCGGGAAAGGTCGGCGGAAGAAGTAACAGCAGAGGGAATTCACTAGCACTCTGGGATTGCTGCAGACTCATTCAGGGTTTTGCACGATGTTAGCACAGTGGATCGTTTGATGGCCAGGTTCAGTCCTGGACGCAACCTATGTGTTACAGCAAAGATCTGCATATCCACTGTGTTTGCTTACAAGAACACCCACTGATGACAAGATAGATGTGCATACATTCAGGCATGCTCAAGCCAAAAMTAAGCAGCCAGTGGGGGGTCTTACGAAATATCTCTCTATGCCGCCAGTCTGTTACAACAGCTCAACAATAGTGTACGACACTTGAGAAAACTGAAACAATAACAAGCAACAACAAAAAATATTTAAGTTTGGTTAGGAAGAATATCCGTGCAAGGAGCATGGGCACATTCCGCAGAAGGAGAAATTAGGAACCTTATTGTCAGAGGAGAAGATCTGCTTTTGGGTGATCACGGTCAACCTAACCAGACACTAGGGAAGGGGAGGAGGGGGACAAGAGAGATGCCAGGAAGAGGATCACATGAAAAGGCTGAGCTGACCAATTGCTGAGCAGAATTGAAACCACACATGACAAAAAGGGTCAAGATAGGAGGCTGTGTGGTCCAATTCCCTTTAAATGGATTCCTTTCCTCATCTCCTCTCAATCCTGACTACTAAAYAGCTGAAAGGACGGGATGCTTGAAAGCGACGTCGGAACCTTGACTAGCCAATAAGTGGGCTAGTGGGGAGATGGAGATGCCTCCTTGTTGCTTTCACATACAGCCCTTTCAGCTAAGTGGTTGCAAAAGAAGGGAGAACAGGAAAGGGGCAGTTTTAGAGAACTGGGACATAGCCAGAGAACAAGAGAGAAAGAATGATGTAGAGCGAGAGAGAGAGAGAGAGGAGGTGCAAGAGAGGAAGAGAACAAACCATGACAGAGACAAGTGAGAGAGACACAAACAAACATGAGTGCGACAAAACAACACACAAAAAKGAACAGTAGTTCACCACACCACACCCAACAAGTTAGCCACTGAAGACTAAAGAGCCTATCGATGGTTACCAACTGGGAGGATAACCAGTGGCAACGATGGAGGTGACACTGAGACACAGAAGGGAGCAGATCTCTTGACAATAATTGTTTTAAATTAAAAACCTTTTGGCTTTTTGTTTACACTGTCCATACACTCCCCCCAACTCAAATTCTCCCATCTCGTAACCTGTGAGATTCTGACATACACTAGGTGTACAAAACATTACAAAACACCTGCTCTTTCCATGACATATACTGACCAGGTGAATTCAGGTGAAAGCTATGATCCATTATTGATGTCACTTGTTAAATCCACTTCAAATCAGTGTAGATGAAGTGGAGGAGACAGGTTAAAGATTGATTTCTAAGCCGTGAGAGAATTGAGACATGGATTGCGTATGTGTGCTATTCAGAGAGTGAATGGCAAGATAAAAGATTTAAGTGCCTTTGAACGGGGTATGGTAGTAGGTGCCAGGCGCACAGGTTTGAGTGTGTCAAGAACTGCAACGCTGCTGGGTTTTTCAAGAATGGTCTACCACCCAAAAGACATCTAGCCACCTTAACAACTGTGGGAAGCAGTGGAGKGGCCCAGCATCCCTGTGGAACGCTTCATACATTGTAGAGTCCATGCCCCGATGAATTGAGGCTGTTCTGAGGGCAAAAGGGGGTGCTACTCAATATTAGGAAGGTGTAACTAATGTTTTGTACACTCAGTGTATACTAACCCATTCTCTGTGTGGGACTGCAAAGACCTACCAACTACCACTTGTTTGTTACTGTTTTGAGGACTGCTGAGRACTGCTTTAACCCTTAAAACAATAGAACCTATGAAAACTCACCTTACCCATATTTTGTCACTCAAATGGCTTGTTACCACAACAGATTTTTGGCTCTGCCAACACACAGGTCTATCTTAATCAATCGCACACACACTCTGTGATAGGGCCAAGTGTATCACACAYAAATAACAACACTGGTTCTGATTCAAAGCATATCAACAAACTATGATATGCAGGGATTTTCAACATGATGAGGTATGATTGGGGATTCAAATTGGGCTTACTGGGTTTGGATGTTAAAAAATAACCGCTGAATATCATTTGGTGACGAGTTGAGACGCATTTTAAAATGGCGATGAGGAATTGTGCCTAGAATGTTTAAACGTGACATTTGTTCATATGGCGGATTTATGTTTTGTTGTTCTTTTCGTGTAACTTCTCCTCATAAAGCATCTTGTGCTTAATATGCACTTTCAAATCAAATAAACTCAAAACTTAGATGATGACAATGTCGGGTAGGAATAGTTAAACGGCAACATGTACTAACGATAGCTTGATGTCAAGATGGAGGGTGGGGGGCAACTAGATGTCCGCTGATAATTCAAGGTGCTTTTAGTTACAATGCYAAGCTGTGACGTGGTACTAGAGTGGACGGTTTGATTGGCATTTCACAACACGMGTAAGAGAGGTTTGTGAATCAGAACCAGCTTGTAATCAACGTATTGTTATTTGAGGTTCTGGGCTTAGGAGGATTTGGTTAGTTCTACTGCTACCGCTGTTACTAAGGCCCCAGAGAGTAAGACCTAGTAGCTGCTTTTACCTCCAAGAGCTAGCGCATGCAAAGAAGAGAGAGAGAGAGACAGAAAAAAAACAAGGGGAAAAAAACACTTGTCGTCGTTAGGACATTACAATGCTTAACTCCACAATGCTCCCACGCTATATGCATAGTTAGTACATACAACACGGTAAGAGAACAGGGACACCCGTGTGCCTGGCGCAATTCATCAGACCTCTCTTGAAACATATCTAAAGCTGAAAGAAGAGAAGGTGATGACTTGAAAACAAATACTTCATATAACACATACGGTAATATCGATGTTTAAAAAAAAAAAAATGTAATAAATCAATACAAGAGGTAGAAATAAACGGAGTTAACGGTTGGCAGTGCTTAATGAACGACCACTGAAAATAGCGCTATCGGGTATGTTGCGACAGGCTATATTTACCTGTTTCAGGTGTTTCTTGAGTTCTGTGGATTCCGGCTCGGGAAGAGGGGGTAGGTGCTCTGCATTGGTGGGTGCTTTGACCTGTGGAGCAACAGAGCATGCTCAAACTRTCAAATGTTAGCAAAACAACCATGTACACTACTACACACATACGAGGGTACACAAATACCCCTTCAAATGATGAAAGCATACATCAGTCACCTATTACCTACTAAGTAGTAGATGAGAGGGAAGGAATTTGCCCCTAGAAAGACAGACTGGGATGTGGGTGTGTGTTTTAGCACTGAAAACACTGATGCTCTCTCTGTCTCAGAGAGGGAGGACTTAGGTCTGAAATGAGGATGACAAGAGCAAGGCTTTTCCCTCCTGCATCAAGTCGATATTTAGCCTAACACAATATCTGTCACAATGAGAGAACTGAACCCCAAAAGGGATTTAGCAGTGAAAATAAAGACATCTCAAGCAAGTGTCTAGAATCTTGCCTCCCAATCAGAGATAATGCTGTATGGGACTCAAATGGAGTGGGGAACAGCATAGATCTGCGAAGAAACAGCATAGATCTGCGAAGGAACAGCATAGATCTGCCAAAGAATAGCATAGATCTGCAGAGAACGTTTGCGGGGACGCTGAAGCGCACCTCCATTTTGGGGCACTTACCTTGTTACAGTCCAGGTCCACGAGCCACACATCGTCGGGCATTTTGAAATCGGATTTGTAGAGGAAGAAGCTGGCAGGCACACCTATGATGTAAGGGGTGGGGGCGAGGAGAAGCTACAAAAGGAGAGAGAAAGGACATTGTATGATGTCACGATCAGACAAAATCAAACCAGCACACAAGCAAGAATAGCTCCAATAGGAGGAGCCTCCTAAACTAAAGCTAGTGGGCTAGAACTCCACTAGGCATGGATTCAAATCCCAGGTAAAACACCCAACATAATACAGGGACGAATCTCTTATTCAACAACTACAATCACAAATGTCCTGACAAAAAAAAGCAATGGATGATAAAAATGAATCAAATAAAATAGTGAAACTTTCAAAGGCAATCAATTACGGCACAGGAATTCCTTAACTTTTTTCAAACATTGTGTGTAGAAGTGCATCCCTTTAAAAAAAAAATCCATCCACAACATCTGGTTCCAGCTATTAAAAAGCCCTCTATTTGTTCTCCTAATAGTACTAYAACTACCAGTGCTGCAGTCATTGGTTTGATTGACGTACCTGTTCAGCGGAGGCCATGCAGGTGGGCAGTAAGGGAATGACAGGGAACATGTACTCCAGGGGGTAGATCATGGCCACAAACGCCATGACACTCATGGTCAGGGCATTGTAGTCCCGCGACTGCAGGACCACCTGGAAGACACAAACCAAAACAAACTATTTGATGTGCATTTAAACATCTCAATTGTAAATGTACAATAAATACTTCAGAAGACTGTTGGGCATAGGTGACCACATGCTGTTTATTCCATACAAGATCAATTCAATTACATTCAATGACTACCACCCGAGAAAGTATCTTCATTTTTCTCCCAAAGAGTTGTATTCCTTCACAATAAGAGATGTAGCATTGACTAGTTGTGTGGTTGTTTCAACAGCCACACAGATCAAAATCTGCTGTTTTCACTCTACAAACAGTGGCGTGTTTAAGCTTGAACAGCGAAAGGAGGTCCTTCAAGGTTAACCTGACATATTGTTCTTACAGTAAATGGGAAGGGGGTAGAGCGTAGTCACTGCAGGTGTTCAGACAGTGAAAMAAGGGGACTGAATAAGGGAGCGTGACGATTACAGTGGTGACTTCAACCCAAGGAGGGTTCCAGCAGTGACTGAATGAGTGGGTGGGTTAAGAACGGAGAATGGATAAGAGTTGGGTTTAAAAGCAGTTTACAACACAGGATGTTAGCTTAGGAGCAAAGAGTAGTATACTATATATCCCTCAAACTCAACTCTGGACCTCAAAGCCAGTTCCACTGCTTTGTTCCCCATTGTTCCCCTCGAAGCAGGCACTGTTTAGACCTGGGACATCAGGTGTGTGCAATTAATTATCAGGTAGAACAGAAAAAAACAGCAGGTTCCGGACCTCGTAGGGCAAGAGTTGAATACCCCTGCTACCTATAAAATGAGTGTATGTGTAGTGTGGGACTTGGTCTTTAATAATCCAGTGAGATTGTGAACTAAATGTTTGAGTAGGCCCTTTTATTCAATATCAAGAGTTGGATATATACTAGGGGTGAGAATGTTTAAACGTTAAAAAGATATTAGGCTTCTTTCTTAACGTTAAGGATCCCAACGGAAAAACAATGTTTATTTTATTTGTTCTACAAAATTAAAATCACAGTGCAGCTGGCTCGCCTGCTATTTCTCTTTCACTAATGGTGCAAGTGTGTGTTCAGCCTTCAGTCTGTTGCGTGTAGAATATCCTAGCCTATTCATTGGTGATAGGCCCTGCTTTACTGAAGTTGCGAGACATTACAAGCCAGGAAATTGCGAAATACAGCATTCCAGTGAGATACAGCTTTGATTGCTGGTAGCCCTAGTGCACGGTTCTGACAGTCTGCCTGGTAACCGACCTTCCTATACTGTGCCTCTCTCCGTCCCTCGCTAGCTAGCTATGAAAGAAGCGAGTGTTAATATTCTCGAAAGTAAGCCACCTAATCAGTCTCCTTCGTTCCAAGAATACTGGATTTTTGGAGTCRATTCCTAGATGAAAATGTGTTTTCTTTCTACTAAATGTCATGGTAAGTCACGGTATTTAGCAAACTAAAGTACTTTTTTGGAGAGAGTGGTTTGTGGGCAGGCAGCAGGCAGGCTTTTTTTGATTGACACCTCTAGTCACCTAGTGATGGACCTTAGTCAAACTTCAAAAGAAGCATTACTTTACAGATTTTCTTTACATTTTATTTCACCAGAYAGGCCAGTTGAGAACCAGTTCTCATTTACAACTGCGACTTGGCCAAGATAAAACAAAGCAGCGCGACAAAAACAACACAGAGTTACAAATGGGATAAACAAACGTACAGTCAATAACACAATAGAAAAATCTGTATACAGTGTGTGCAAATGAAGTAAGGAGGAAAGGCAATAAATAGGCCATAGTGGCAAAGGAATAACAATTTAGCAATTAACACTGGAGTGATAGATGTGCAGATGGGATGTGCAAGTAGAAATACTGGTGCAAAATAGCAGAAAAACTAAAACAAATATGGGGATGAGGTAGGTAGTTGGTTGGGCTATTTACAGATGGGCTGTGTACAGCTGCAGCAAATGGTAAGCTGCTCTGACAGCTAGTGAGGGAGATAAGTCTCCAGGTTCAGTGATTTTTGCAATTCGTTCCCGTCATTGGCAGCAGAGAACTGGAAGGAAAGGGGGCCAAAGTAGGTGTTGGCTTTGGGGATGACCAGTAAAATATACCTGCTGGAGCGTGTGCTACGGGTGGGTGTTGCTATGGTGACCAGTGAGCTGAGATAAGGCGGAGCTTTACCTAGCAAAGTCTTATAGATGACCTGGAGCCAGTGGGTTTGACGACGAATATGTAGCGAGAACCAGCCAACGAGAGCATACAGGTCGCAGTGGTGGGTAGTATATGGGGCTTTGGTGACAAAAAGGATGGCACTGTGATAGACTGCACCCAATTTGCTGAGTAGAGTGTTGAAGGCTATTTTGTAAATGACATCGCCGAAGTCAAGGATCGGTAGGATAGTCAGTTTTACGAGGATATGTTTGGCAGCATGAGTGAAGGAGGCTTTGTTGCGAAATAGGTAGCCGATTCTAGATTTAATTTTGGATTGGAGATGCTTAATATGAGTCTGGAAGGAGAGTTTACAGTCTAACCAGACACCTAGGTATTTGTAGTTGTCCACATATTCTAAGTCAGAACCGTTCAGAGTAGTGATGCTAGGCGGGCGGGCAGGTGCGGGCAGTGATCGGTTGAAGAGCATGCATTTAGTTTTACTTGCATTTAAGAGCAGTTGGAGGCCACGGAAGGAGTGTTGTATGGCACTGAAGCTCGTTTGAAGGTTTGTTAACACAGTATCCAAAGAAGGGCCAGAAGTATACAGAATGGTGTCGTCTGCGTAGAGGAGGATCAAAGAATCACCCGCAGCAAGAGCGACATCATTGATATATACAGAGAAGAGAGTCGGCCCGAGAATTAAACCCTGTGGCATCCCCATAGAGACTGCCAAAGGTCTGGACAACAGGCCCTCTGGTTTGACACACTGAACTCTATCTGAGAAGTAGTTAGTGAACCAGGCGAGGCAGTCATTAGTGAAACCAAGGCTGTTGAGTCTGCCGATAAGAACACGGTGATTGACAAGAGTCGAAAGCCTTGGCAAGGTCGATGAAGACGGCTGCACAGTACTGTTTTCTATCGATGGCGGTTAAAGTAAAATGCCCGTTCAGTGGCGCTTCGAAATTACTTTCTCAGATTGAACAGAAAACAATATTYCCATTTTTGCGTCATAGGTTAACCCTTACCAAACAGGATCTTTAGTTTGGCTTAAAAAGCCTCTCAACCAATCACAATGCTTGTTCACATGCATTTCATTATCCTTGTCAGATAAGCTAGGATACTAGATCTGTTGCACAGTATAGGCGTACAGAAGGAGGCCAAATAGTAATTTTCTATTACAATATTTTTTATAAAGATAGGCATTATATTGTAAGATTATAGGAGTAACTCTGGTAGGCCAAAAACATTCTACCTCACCTCAAGTTCAACTGTCAAGGGTTAGTTGGATTATAGGTGCGCACTGCCTTCTTATCATAGGCCTGCAGGCTAATAGCCACACCAAACCTTCACAAAAGTTTCTAAACTCCATTAATGTAATACTGTATCAAAAGTAAGTCACTCAAACTTTTATATGKAAAATACGAGCAGGATATTATATTGCAGCAAACACAGCATYAGTTGGAATTGAATTTGGCCAAAGAAAATTACACCGAATGAAACAAATCTCATAAAAGTTTTGAACAGCCTGCACTAGGCTACCTGGGGYGGCAGGTAGCCTAGTGGTCAGAGCGTTGGACTTGTAACCGAAAGGTTGCAAAATCGAATCACCGAGCTGACAAGGTAAAAAATCTGTCGTTCTGCCCCTTAATAAAACAAGGCAGTAAACCCACTGTTCCTAGGCCGTCATTGAAAATAAGAATTTGTTCTTAACCGACTTGCCTAGTTAAATAAAGGTCAAAAAATAAAAAAGGCCAATGCCTACYGTACCCAACAAATGACAGCAATAGGCCAATGCTATTAATTTAACAATAGGCCTACTTTGAACCCATCGTAAACTAAATCCGGAGCACACAATTAAAAAGGCAGATTGAAATTAATTTAACCAACAAAAATGTCTCAACAGAATTAAACAAAACACATTTAGCATTTTTAAAGAACTAGTTTAGATGAATAAATATGCATTACAATAACAATGATATACAGTAATGATAAAGTATTATAAATACGAGAAATTTAATTACATTTWAAAAAATTGCATCCTACCTGAATAGCGAGTTGCACAGTAGCTTGGATTTGGCCGCGCCAAAGTTCTTCCCATAATTGTCTACTACAATATTGAAACTATAGGCATAATCTCTATTACTTCAAAGAAAAATGACTATCTTCGCAATCAAAAGTAGCCCAAGGCTCCTTTCTCACTATTTCTCTCTCCTCAGTAGCACGCACTTAAGGCAACACGCAAGGAGTGAGAATGGTGCTGATGGTGAAATCAGGATGTACGATGTGCAATTCCGGACAATTTGACCGGCTACAATTGTATTTATTGGCTTCTAATTAATTTGAACGGAAACCTGCGGTAGATATAACTTAATCGCCCGGCCCTAGCGGTCATACATATGTAATCAGACTATTATTCCGCATTGTGGATTTGAAGTAGAATTTTATGATTTTTAAAAAATGGCAATTTAAACGCTACGCAAAATTGTCCGTTGTTCACAACCCTAACATATAAACTCAGCAAAAAAAGAAACGTCCCTTTTTCAGGACCCTGTCTTTCAAAGATAATTGTAAAAATCCAAAATAACTTCACAGATCTTCATTGTAAAGGGTTTAAACACTGTTTCCCATGCTTGTTCAATGAACCATAAACAATTAATGAACATGCACCTGTGAAACGGTCGTTAAGACACTAACAGCTTACAGACGGTAGGCAATTAAGGTCACAGTTATGAAAACTTAGGACACTAAAGAGGCCTTTCTACTGACTCTGAAAAACACCAAAAGAAAGATGCCCAGGATACCTGCTCATCTGCGTGAACGTGCCTTAGGCATGCTGCAAGGAGGCATGAGGACTGCAGATGTGGCCAGGGCAATAAATTGCAATGTCTGTACTGTGAGACGCTTAAGACAGCGCTACAGGGAGACGTGGCAGACCACGTGTAACAACACCTGCTCAGGACCGGTACATCCAAACCTGGATGGCAAAAACAACTGCACGAGGTACACCAGGAACGCACACTCTCTCCATCCGTGCTCAGACTGTCCGCAATAGGCTGAGAGGCTGGACAGAGCTTGTAGGCCTGTTGTAAGGCAGGTCCTCACCAGCAACAATGTCGCCTATGGGCACAAACCCACCGTCACTGGATCAGACAGGACTGGCAAAAAGTGCTCTTCACTGATGAGTCGCGGTTTTGTCTCACCAGGGGTGATGGCCGGATTTGCGTTTATCGTTGAAGGAATAAGCGTTACACCGAGGCCTGTACTCTGGAGCGGGATCGATTTGGAGGTGGAGGGTCCTTCATGGTCTGGGGCGGTGTGTCAGAGCATCATCGGACTGAGCTTGTTGTCATTGCTGGCAATCTCAACGCTGTGCGTTACAGGGAAGACATCCGCCTCCCTCATGTGATACCCTCCCTGCAGGCTCATCCTGACATGACGCTCCAGCATGACAATGCACCAGCCATACTGCTCGTTGTGTGCGAGATTTCCTGCAAGACACTGCAACAATGTCAGTGTTCTGCCAAGAGCCTGGATCTGAATCCTATTGAGCACATCTGGGACCTGATGGATTGGAGGGTGAGGGCTAGGGCCATTCCTCCCCAGAAATGTCCAGGAACTTGCAGACAATGTGCAGACAATGAGGAGGAGATGCACTGCAGTACTTAATGCAGCTGGTGGCCACACCAGATACTGATTGTTACTTTTGATTTTGACCCATCCCCCCTTTGTTCAGGCAAACATTATTCAATTTCTGTTAGTCACATGTCTGTGGAACTTGTTCAGTTTATGTCTCGGTTGTTGAATCTTGTTATGTTCATACAAATATTTACACATATTAAGTTTGCTGAAAATAAACGCAGTTGACAGTGAGAGGACTTTTTTTGTTGTTGCTGAGTTTAGCTGTTGATGCCAGGGACACACACACACAACAGCACTCATTCCACTGACACACCTAGGAGGCAAATGGGTTGATTTGTGACTGAGCAATAGCCTTATTTAAGGCAGAGGCCGTGCTCGACAGTATCAAAAGCTTGATGTATCATGGGTTAATTGTGACTGACTGATAAACAAATAATATTGAGTAGTTATTTATGATGCAAGGTGATTTGTAGATCAGTCAGTCTCGACTTGCCTTTAAAGTCGGCTGAAATTTCGAACGCACCCAGAGTTGTTTGAGAACATAAATTCTCCTGAGTCGCTGATCACCGACTGCACCAACTGACTGATTTGCAAATCATTTTGCATCCTAAATAACTACTCAGTTCTCAGGGTAAACTCCATTYAAAACGTCCACCCTTTCCCCTAACCTTGTGCTCCAGCAGGATGCAGCTGAGCACCATGAGGCAGGCGTCCACACCCAGCAACTCCAGGGGCAGGTGCAGGGGGAAGTCCACCATGGAGAAGCGAGAGTTGTCGGGCAGGGCRAAGGTGAGTGCCGGCTGCATCTCGTGGGGCAGCACCTCCACATCTACGCGCCGTTGGCCCGCCACGGGCACCGGGGAGCGCAGGAGGCGGTAGACCCAGGACTCGATCTCCCGCAGGTCAGCCAGCAGCTGGCTGCCCTTCTCCTCCACCAACAGGGCCCCCGTGAACACGCGCCACATGGTGTCCCTGATGGCAGAATGACAAGTCAGTCAACAAACTGACAGTTTAGATACACATGTAGAGGCCTCTGTTACATGCAGAGGGAAATGGTGTCCCTGACAGGAGACAGTCAACAAATCATATTACAATCATACTTCTCAACAGGTGATAAAAGCATATCCTGCGAGATAATCCACCCAATCAAACCGTACCGCAACACCACCTGTCCACATACATTATTCTAATATTAAGTGAGTGCTACATCATCAAAGCCTTTTAACTACATTTACACAGACAAAACAGCCTTCCCTCTGCATTCTACTGTACGTTGTCAATGTGTAATGAGCAAACAAGACGCCGATATGAGCCGCCGATATGTCGACAGCCCTCCACTCTGAACTTACACACCTGTACACACAACGTGGCGGCATCAAACCCTCTTTGCAATTGCCTGGCGTCTGTTGGCTAGGAAGGGAGATTAATCATTAGCTCGTCAGAGCTCGCCCCGGGCCGCCGCCCACTGCAGCTGCTCCCTGAAGGCAGTCAGAGACCTCAATCTGTCAGGCGAGCGCTGTGTGTGAATGTGTGTGCGCACGTCATAGACTTCAGGGAGTGTGTAAGTGTGACTGTGTGCGTGTTTGTCTGTGCGCCTGTGTGACTATGTGTGTGTGTGCGCCGCAGCAGCCCGCAACGCAGTAGATCCTCACAGTGTTATGTAAGGCAGCACGGCTAGGGCTCTAAAGTGTGCGCAATTTGGACGCATATACGACTAAATATTTTGCTGTACGACCTGGGGTTTTATTTTGGGAGCACCAGCGCGACTAAAAGAAAATCACAAATAAATAAATGTCTAACAGTATTTCACCGCAACACTTCTCTACACTGCTCAAATAAGACTGCCTCCTGCATCTGCTTGCTTCCAGTTCCCGAACCACACACACACACACACCAAGCTCCACAGCCGTTTTTTCTCTCTCAGCATGGTGTCAATTCATACACTCCACACTCCAAAACAAGAACGATGGCGCTTTCCAGGCTGTTTCTAAATATGAAACTACATGTCTTCTCTATTATACGATTACTTTGTGTATCTTGCCCTCTGCAAAACCCAAGTTAGTCTAAGGAAGCTGGCAATAATGCTAATGCTGATCGCTAACTAGCTAGCTAAAATGCCATTTAGCTAAAAGCTCATGCTAGGGCAAAGCAAACATTAGCTTTCATACAGGTTGTTACCAGTGGTGGTGTAGATCAGCATGTTGTTTGTGCAACGGCATGTTCTGAATCAGATAGCCTATTCTAAAATCTTTGTCCAAATGCAGCATCTAGTTAAATGTGATTAGGGTCCCCTGGGAAACACTGACCAACACGTTGGTTCCCACCCTGTCATAACTCCTAGCTGGCTTTTTAATTTGTTGTCATGCCAAACAACACCAACCATGGAATCATATAAATACTATTCAAAATTCTAACAGTTCACCCAAGTGTTTTGAACTATATCGCAAGTCAAATTACAAGATTCGGTTGAAAAATCACAATGATATTTTTTCCCCCCATATTATCGTGCGGCCCTAGTACCAACCTGGTAACTTTACCAGTATATGCAAACATTTGGTTGCACAGAAAGAAAGAAAAGGTGATATATTTTTCAGGAGCTGTGCTTCAAAAGTAAGTAGGATTTATATAGGCCCAATGCAGGCTATATCTGAATCAATTTACAAATCTATTTTTCTGGTGCTCCTAAGATTGATGTGGTGCTCCTAACTTTTTGAAGTTAGGAGCACAAGTGCTACCATTTTTTTAAATTGTATTTAAATCCCTGGGTCTCTCTCTCGGTCTTCGTCACCGCGCTATACACAGACCAGGGAAAATGTCACGACAGTGAGTGAGGTCTTCATTAACCCGAAGCAGAAGCATCTTTACAGCTCTATCTGTGCTTTACTCCCCTCTGCTTCTGATAGGGTACTGTTGTTTACCGACATCTGCTGCTACTACTACTACTACTACTACTACTACTACTACACACAGGAATTGGTTATGCTGTGCTTTTCATGGAGCTGAGCTACAATTGTTACTGGAGGGACAATTGTTACTATTGTCTGGGCAGACAATATTGTGGTGTTGATCGTTACATATCTCTAAGAAAACATAATAGAACTCGCAAAAATAATAAACATTATTGCATGTAAAACGAAATGCTTTGCATGGGAATGTCTCAATATCCTGTGTGCGTAAAGATGCATGCACACAATGTTCACGGATCTTCATCGATTGCCTTGCATGAACACCAGCTGACAGCAGCATGATAGGCCATGTGTGTGTGTGTGTGTGTGTGTGTGTGTGTGTGTGTGTGTGTGTGTGTGTGTGTGTGTGTGTGTCTTCGAGAGCAGGGGAACCACACATTTCCTGCAACATTTGTTAGGAGACCCCACAATAGGGGATAAGGCAAGGCCCTGCTGACTCACTGACGACACTACCACAAGTTTCTCACTGTCCAGTGTCCATTTCACTTCCAAGAATTGAATCCTCCGGCATTTCAGACCACAGTGTTGTTTTAAAATAGAATGAGTGGGGCAATTCTATCTTGTCCATTAAATATCATGAGGGTGGTTAGTACTGCGGTTGGAAGTGTTCTGGCCTGGGTAGTTTTAGGATAGTTTTAGCAACGTTGTGAATTTACTCAACTAAATCTCCTGAAAGAAATGGAAACCAGGGGGCTCCATCGTTTGATAAGCCTGGCACTATGCATAGGTCTCACCTCTGAGTTGCGCGGGCCAGGCCGGCACGCTGGGTCAACCTGTGGCTGCAGCAGTCCACCATTCTCTTAAGGATGTACAGGCACTCCCTAAAGGTGGAGAAAAAGGGGTAGTGGCTGATCATGCACAGCGAGGTCAGCGTGCTGTCGCGGTTCCGACTGACCATCTTGGCAGTGCTGCGTTTGTGCCGAGGGGACCTGCCGGCATTTGGCTCGCCACCGGGTGGTCCCGGCTCCGTGCCTGGCACAGGTGTGGTTGTTGTGTCAGCACTGGCAGGCGTCGGCAACGTGGAGGCAGTGGTGCAGCCACCGCTGCCATCGGAACCCTCGCTGGTCGCTTCCGCTGTCTGCGCCACCGTTCCACCGCTACCCGCCTTGTCACGGCGGTGCCCCCCTCGCTGGAAGGAGCGGTAGAAGTTGACGCAGATACCATAGCGCGTGATGCCCGAGTCTTTGTCAGTGAGTGCGAAGACGAAGGAGGCGTCGTCTCGCAGGCTGACCCGGCGCTGCCGGATGCTCTGGCATCCCTCAGGCTGACAGAAGAAGACCACGTCCGGGGACAGAGGGAAGTCTGGGTGGTCCTCCAGCGGGTAGCGACGGAGGAGCTGGGGGGTCTGGGATCCGCTGTCAGTGCTGGGCTGCCTGCAAGGTAGCATGGAGGGAGAATGGGCATTAGAAACAGTCTTGAATTTAAAAAAACAAAGGCCTAAAGATATAATGTGAGGTAGTAGAAATCAGTTATCTCCCAACCAACCCTATGAAGTCCTCACCTGGCTCCGACCACCACCAGGTAGTCCAGAAGACGGGGGCACATTTTCTTTTTCTCCATCTTTGATTGATGTCTTTAAGTCATGGCAACACAGACATTTTTCACCTCTCTGGTCAGTYAGCAGCTGTTCAATCACGAAGAGGCAGGGCTAGGTGTGGGWGGAGCATGCAGGACGTTAGTTGTCATTGTGGACACCTGAGAAAAGAAATGGGGAAACCTGCAAAACAAGAAAATKTAGTATGTTACGGTTATCAGCTTTATTCCTTCACTAAAGCCTTGTTCACACTGGTAGTTTGAAGTGACTCTCAACCTATTTTTTGGCACATCCAATTCAAATATTTCATTTTTCCTGCAGTCTGAACAGCCAAAAAGCACATGGAATGGGATATTTCAAGCCACATACAAATCTGAGTCCTGGCCATGCGATTTATTTGCCCTCAAGTGTTTTTTAGATCGTTATTTGGCATATTTTGTTGCTTTCTAGCTACTCTGTTGACAGTTTGACAAKAACATGTGGTAGCTAACTTGCTTGTTAATTGCTAACAAAAAAAATTGTGAATGTGCTTCAAAGCTGAACAGCTACCTAGCTAGGTAGTTGAATGCTGTGGTTAGCCAAAAAGGACTCGTTTTGAAAGTTAGCTTAGCTTGCTACATCACTTCTGAGTGATAGGAAGCACAATCACCACCACCAGTCAACCTACAACACTGCACACACCCGTCGTTACTATGACAACTAGCACAGCCACGTCAGCAAATGACTGAGGTCTGAATACACACAAATGCAATTTGATCACTTGTAACTTACTGTTTGAACAGGCAGCATTCCAAAACGGATTTGAAAAACAAAACTGATTTGAGCATTAAGGCCTGCAGTGTGAACAAGGCTAAAGTAGCAAGGGTAATTGTAAATGTTTTGAATGGAAATCTATTGCCTAAAACTGACGGTAAATTGAAAAATCAGCTAACCACACAAGGCTTATTTGTTTAACCATTTGTTTGTCATTCAAGCTCGTCTAGCTAATACTGCTATGACAACTTGAACACGTCTGTTAAAAATGACTAATTTGAGGTAGCGTGTGCCATGTAGTTTCACAGACTCTACAGAAAAGAGAGTTCCCACCCCACCTCAGCAGTGCGGACAATTACCATTGGTAATATGTCGCCCCCGGGCAAATATCTTAAGAATCTATGATCAGTTGTCTCTTTTTTGTAACCAACTTTTTAGTTAGTTAGCCTTTATGCATCATTACGATTACACYTTTAGTTTTGTTTGGGGCTGATGAAAAAGCAGCCAGTTTGTACAAATGGTTCTCTAYTCTATGCGAGTCCTTTTGAACCAGGTGTGTTTCTTGGAGCATTGCTATATCAACATGGTTTCTTGCTAGGATATCAGTTTCTTGCTAGGATAGCTTTTAATCACGGCAAGGCGACTGGAAACATGACCGAATACAAATAGTGTAGCTATTCCCTCCGCAAAGCAAACAAACAAGCAAAGCGTCAGTATAGAGACAAAGTAGAGTCACAATTCAACAGCTCAAACACGAGACGTATGTGGCAGGGTCTACAGACAATCATGGATTACAAAAGAAAAACCAGCCCCGTCGCGGACATCGACGTCTCGCTCCCAGACAAATTAAACAACTTCTTTGCTCCAACTCAATAATCAAGTTTACAGACGACACTACAGTGGTAGGCTTGATTACCAACAACGACAGGACGCCACAGGGAGTGGTGAGGCCCTCGGGAGTGTGGTGTCAGGAAAATAACCTCTCACTGAACGTCAACAAAACAAAGGAGATACAAATACCACCACTATTGTAAACATGTTTTGTCGATTCAGCTGCTCGATCCTTTGGGAAGAATAAACTTGTTTAAGCTTTCATAGTGTCCGTCAAGTTCTTACTCTGATAATTAGAACCTAGCACCACTTTTGCAGCTTCAAAATGACCAAACAAATATATTTTCATAATGAGCGAGACATAAGGTAATAGAGGAACACTTGGCATCCAGTTTTTGTAGTAACTAATGTGTAGTAACTGATTTTACAATAGCAAAATGGTTGTTAAAGGCCTTTGGAAGTTGCTTTATAATGCAACTTCCAGTGTGATTATGGCCTGCTGGAGGTCATTTTGCAGGGCTCTGGCAGTGCTCCTCCTTGCACAAAGGCGGAGGTAGCGGTCCTTCTGCTGGGTTGTTTTGCCCTCCTCCACGTCTCCTGATGTACTGGCCTGTCTCCTGGTAGCGCCTCCATGCTCTGGACACTACGCTGACAGACACAGCAAACCTTCTTGCCACAGCTCGCATTGATGTGCCATCCTGGATGAGCTGCACTACCTGAGCCACTTGTGTGGGTTGTAGACTCCCGTCTCATGCTACCACTAGAGTGAAAGCACCGCCAGCATTCAAAAATGACCAAAACATCAGCCAGGAAGCATAGGACTGAGAAGTGGTCTGTGGTCACCACCTGCAGAACCACTCCTTTATTGGGGGTGTCTTGCAAATTGCCTATAATTTCCACCTTTTGTCTATTCCATTTGCACAACAGCATGTGAAATTATTGTCAATCAGTGTTGCTTCCTAAGTGGACAGTTTGATTTCACAGAAGTTGTATTGACTTGGAGTTACATTGTGTTGTTTAAGTGTTCCCTTTATTTTTTGAGCATGGTATATATATATATATATATATATATATATATATATATATATATACACACACACAGTTGAAGTCGGAAGTTTACATACACTTAAGTTGGAGTCATTAAAACTCATTTTTCAACCACTCCACAAATTTCTTGTTAACAAACTATACTTTTGGCAAGTCAGTTAGGACATCTACTTTGTGCATGACACAAGTCATTTTTCCAACAATTGTTTATAAACAGATTATTTCACTTTAATTCACTGTATCACAATTCCAGTGGGTCAGAAGTTTACATACACTAAGTTGACTGTGCCTTTAAACAGCTTGGAAAAATCCAGAAAATGATGCCATGGCTTTAGAAGCTTCAGATAGGCTAATTGACATCATTTGAGTCAATTGGAGGTGTATTTCAAAGCCTACCTTCAAACTCAGTGCTTCTTTGCTTGACATCATGGGGGAAAAAAGAAAATAAATCAGCCAATTGTAGACCTGTACAAACAATAGTACACAAGTATAAACACCATGGGCCAAGCAGCCGTCATACCGCTCAGGAAGGCGACGCGTTCTGTCTCCTAGAGATTAACATACATTGGTGCGAAAAGTTTAAATCAATCCAGAACAACAGCAAAGGACCTTGTGAAGATGCTGGAGGAAACAGGTACAAAAGTATCTATATCCACAGT
Organism: Salvelinus sp. IW2-2015; assembly: GCF_002910315.2. Classification (NCBI taxonomy): domain Eukaryota; kingdom Metazoa; phylum Chordata; class Actinopteri; order Salmoniformes; family Salmonidae; genus Salvelinus; species Salvelinus sp. IW2-2015. Next base: position 5,891,530 of record NC_036850.1, on the reverse strand, counting down.
AAAACTAATCCTATAGTGACATAACCTGAAAGGCCGCTCAGCAAGGAAGAAGCCACTGCTCCAAAACCGCCATAAAAGAGCCAGACTACGTTTTGCAACTGCACATGAGGACAAAAGATTGTACTTTTGGTGAAATGTCCTCTGGTCTGATGAAAACAAAAAATAGAACTGTTTGGCCATAATGACCATCGTTATGTTTGGAGGAAAAAGGGGGAGGCTTGCAAGCCGAAGAACACCATCCCAACCGTGAAGCGCAGGGGTGGCAGCATCATGTTGGTGGGGTGCTTTGCTGCAGGAGGACTGGTGCACTTCACAAAATAGATGGCATCATGAGGCAGGAAATTATGTGGATATATTTAAGCAACATCTCAAGACATCAGTCAGGAAGATAAAGTTTGGTCGCAAATGGGTCTTCCAAATGGACAATGACCCCAAGCATCCCTCAGTTTACAATTGCTCATTCATCCCCCTCCTCTCCCCTGTAACTATTCCCAGGTCGTTGCTGCAAATGAGAACGTGTTCTCAGTCAACTTACCTGGTAAAATAACGGTAAAATAAATAAAATAAATAAATAAATACTTCCAAAGTTGTGGCAAAAATGGCTTAAGGAAAACAAGGTCAAGGAATTGAAGTGCCATCACAAGCCCTGACCTCAATCCTATAGAACATTTGTGGGCAAACTGAAAAGCGTATGCGAGCAAGGAGGCGTACAAACTGACTCAGTTACACCAGCTCTGTCAGTAGGAATGGGCCAAAATTCACCCAATTTATTGTGAGAAGCTTGTGAAAAGGCTACCCGAAAACGTTTGCCCAAGTTAAACAATTTTAAAGGCAAAGCTACCAAATACTAATTGAGTTATGTAAACTTCTGACACCCACTGGAATGTGATGAAAGAAATAAAAGCTGAAATAAATCATTCTCTCTACTATTTTTCTGACATTTCACATTCTTAAAAAATAAAGTGGTGATACTAACTGACCTAAAACAGAGAATTTTTACTTGGATTAAATGTCAGGAATTGTGAAAAACTGAGTCGAAATGTATTTGGCTAAGGTGTATGTAAACTTCCGACTTCAACTGTACACACATACATATATATATTAAAATAATAAAATCTTTGAGAACTAACAATGGTGACTGTTAGAGGCAAACTAACCAATAAAAAGGCAAGRTTCCGTGGCTATGTTATATCCTCATATGGCAGACCTACACTGCGGTGTGTGTGTGTGTGTGTGTCCTTCAGTTACCCCAGCGCACAGCCAGCGAATCTGGCAAAACCCTTCAGAAGTGGATGAGACATCAGCATGAGACACTCAGTCAACTGGGCGGGCGCAATCAAGCCTGCAAGGATTAGCCTTGCTCTAGAAACAAACAAAGAGCCCCAATATTCTATACTACCCTCATAAAGTACATTTCAGTTTCAAAACTATGATTTCTACAAACACCTGCCTAGTACATTTAGAAAGGGAAGAACTGTGAGATTCTGATAAAGGTGTCAGAAACAATAGGATTACTACAAAACCCAAAACTAAGATGTAAAAATTGTTTTGTTTGTGTCTTAATTAAGAGACAAGAGATTTGGAAGCCAATTACTGTTCAAAAGGACAAAAAAAAAATAAAAAAAATTGTTGTTGTTGATCTTTTACCTAATGGTGGCGCTCTAAACATGCGCAAATTCACATCGGGACACAGCCATTTTAAAACCGCAGGGCTTGTGCAACATGCCATGCCTTCATTTATATACAGTGCCTTCAGAAAGTATTCACACACCTTGACTTTTTCAATTTTTTGTTGTGTTTCAGCCTGAATTTAAAATKGATTAAATTGAGATTTTGTCACTGGCCTACACAGAATACCTCATAAAGTCAAAACGGAATTATGTTAAGACATTTTTACAAATTCAATAAGTATTCAACACCTTTGTTATGGCAAGCCTAAATAAGTTCAGGAGTGAAAATGTGCTTTAAAAAAAAAAATCTGCCACACTGTACTGTACTGTACTCTAATAACTTTAAACATGATTTTTGAATGACTACCTCATCTCTGTACCCCACACATATAATTATCTGTAAAGGTCCCTCAGTTGAGCAGTAAAATTTCAAACACAGATTAAACCACAAAGACCAGGGAGGTTTTCCAATGCCTAGCAAAGGGCATCTATCGCTAGATGAGTAAAATACCAAAAAAAGTAGACATTGAATATCCATTTGAGCATGGTGAAATTATAAATTACGCTGTGGATGGTGTATCAGTACACCTAGTAACTACAAAGATACAGGCGTCCTTCCTAGCTCAGTTGCCGGAAAAGAAGGAAACCGCTCAGGGATTTCACAATGAGGCCAATGGTGAYTTTAAAACAGTTACASRGTATATTGGCTGTGATAAGAGAAATCTGAGGGTGGATCAACAACATTGTAGTTACTCCACAAYACTAACCTAAATAACAGAGTGAAAAGAAGGAAGCCMGTACATAATACAAATATTTCAAAACATGCATAATATTTGCAAGGGACTRAAGTAAAACTGCAAAAAATGTGACAAAGAAATAAACTATGTCCTCAATACAAAGCGTTAGGTTTGGGGCAAATCCAGCACATCACTGAGTACTACTCTTCATATTTTCAACCAAGGTGGTGGCTGCATCAGGTTATGGGTATGCTAGTCATCGACAAGGACTAGTACATTTTTTAGGATTAAMAGAAACAGAAAAGAGCTAAGCACAGGCAAAATCCTAGAGGAAAACCTGGTTCAGTGTCCTTTAGTAGTGGTTTGTTTGTAGCAATTCGACCATGAAGGTCTGACTCACAGTCTCCTCTKAACAGCTGATGTTGAGATGTGTCTGTTACTTGAACTCTGAAGCATTTATTTGGGCTKCAATTTCTGAGGCTGKTAACTCTAATGAACTTATYCTCTGCAGCAGAGGTAACTCTGGGTCTTCCATTCCTGTGGCGGTCCTCATGAGAGCCAGTTTCATCATAGCGCTTGATGGTTTTTGCGACTGCACTTGAAGAAACTTTCAAAGTTCWTGAAATGTTCCGKATTGACTGACCTTCATGTCTTAAAGTAATGATGGACTGTTTTCTCTTTGCTTATTTGAGCTGTTCTTGCCAGAAATATGGAAAATAAATATGGTMTTTTACRAAATATGGCTATCTTTTGTATACCCCCCTACCTTGTCACAACACAACTGATTGGCTCAAACGCATTGAGGAAGTAAATTCCACAAAATAACTTAAGGCACACCAGTTAATTGAAATGCAATCCAGGTGACTACCTCATGAAGCTGGTTGAGAGAATGTCAAGTGTGTCATCAAAGTGTCATCAAGGCAAAGGGTAGCTACTTTAAATAATCTCAAATATAAAATATATTTGTATAACACTTTCTTGGTTACTACATGATTCCATATGTGTCATTTCATAGTTTTGATATCTTCACTATTATTCTACAAGAAAATGGTACAAATAAAGAAAACCCCTTGAATGAGTAGCTGTGTCCAATCTTTGGACTGGTACTGTATATTTAGAGTACATGCCTATATTTTCCCAGATAGTTCCATGTAGTATATAGACAGTATATACTTATGTCATGCAATAAAATGCAAATTAATTACTTAAAAATCATACAATGTGATTTTCTGGATTTTTGTTTTAGAWTCCGTCTCTCACAGTTGAAGTGTACCWATGATAAAAAWAATTACAGACCTCTACATGCTTTGTAAGTAGGAAAACCTGCAAAATCGACAGTGTATAAAATACTTGTTCTCCCCACTGTATATGCATTTACTTTCTCTGATATTTGTATATCATATTGACAGTACATGTTCTTTTTAAAAATATTTTATTTGAAAGAATTTTATTTTGCAATTTAGTACTAAACAAAAGCACACAAGAAAAAAAACACAGCTGCCTGACATATGAAATTAAGTATTGCTTAGGCAAGACATGTAACAAGAATAGAGCAAGAATGACAGTTACAACAACAGTAAGTATTCCTAGTCTCACACACACACACACACACACACACACACACACACACACACACTGCCTTCAGAAAGTAATCAGACCCTTTGTTATGAGACTCGAAATTGAGCTCAGGTGCATCCTGGTTCCATTGATCATCCTTGGTCCCCAAGAACACAGTGGCCTCCAAGTTTGGAACCACCAAGACTTCCTCGAGCTGGCCGCCCGGCCAAACTGAGCAATTGGGGGAGAAAGGCAGGGAGACGGCCAAAATGGTCACCCAATGGTCACTCACATAGCTCTAGAGTTCCTCTGTGGAGATGGGAGAATCTTCCATAAGGACAACCATCTCTGCAGCGCTCCACCAATCAGGCCAGACGGARGCCACTCCTCAGTAAAAGGCACATGACAGCCCGCTTGGGTATTGCCAAAAGGCACCTAAAGACTCTGACCATGAGAAGCAAGATTCTCTGGTCTGATGAAACCAAGCTTGAACACTTTGGCCTGAATGCCAAGCGTCATGTCTGGAGGAAAGCTGGCACCATGGTGGTGGCAGCATCATGCTGTGGGGATGTTTTTTAGCAGCAGGGACTGGGAGACTAGTCAGGATCGAGGCAAAGATGAACAGAGCAAAGTACAGAGAGATCCTTGATGAAAACCTGCTCCAGAGCGCTCAGGACCTCAGACTGGGGCGAAGGTTSACCTTCCAACAGGACAACAAGCACACAGCCAAGACARCGCAGGAGTCTCTGAATGTCTTTGAGTGGCCTAGCCAGAGCCTGGATTTGAACCCGATCGAACATCTCTGGAGAGACCTGAAAATAGCTGTGCAGCAACGCTCCCCATCCAACCTGACAGAGCTTGAGAGGATCTGCAGAGAGGTATGGGAGAAACTCCCCAAATACAGGTGTGCTAAGCTTGTAGCATCATACCCAAGAAGACTCGAGGCTGTAATCGCTGCCAAAGGTGCTTCAACAAAGTACTGAGTAAAGGGTCTGAATACTTACAGTGGCTTGCAAAAGTATTCACCCCSCTTGGCATTTCCTATTTTGTTGCCTTACAACCTGGAATTAAAATAGATTGAGGGGTTTGTATCATTTGAATTAGACAACATGCCTACGACTTTGAAGATGCAAAACATTTTTTTATTGTGAAACAAGAAATAAGACAAAAAAACTGAAAACTTGAGCGTACATAACTATTCACCCCCCCCAAAGTCAATACTTTGTAGAGACACCTTATGCAGCAACTACAGCTGCAAGTCTCTTGGGTCATGTCTCTCTCTATAAGCTTGGCACATCTAGCCACTGAGATTTTTTCTCATTCTTCAAGGCAAAACTGCTCCAGCTCCTTCAAGGGGTTCTGCTGGTGTACAGCAATCTTTAAGTCATACCACAGACTCTCAATTGGATTGAGGCCTGGGCTTTGACTAGGCCATTCCAAGACATGTAAATGTTTCCCCTTTAACCACTCGAGTGTTGCTTTATCAGTATGCTTAGGGTCATTKTCYTGCTGTTTGTCTTCTCTGGAAGAATTATCAGTGTGGCCCTATCACCTATACTGTAATTATACTCTGTATCTATAATCGTTCTCTAGTAATACTAGTCCTGTGCTAAGTGGTATTTGCGTTGGATACATTTGTCACGTAAAGAGAGCAAGGGTTGAGGGAWTAGGGAATGTTTTTCCTAAACAAATGAAGGATTTCGGTAACAGAACAGACGACTCTTGGTTGGGGGATTTTTTGGAGGACGGCCCTAACTCGCACTCATATTTTTTATAACCGTTGTACACCCACACCATTCTGTTGTTGTGGTACGCCCTAACCATTCCAACACAGAAAAGCTGATTAACAAAAAAAATATGTAAATGGAAGGAAAACTATTTCACTCATATTGTATACTTCATAGAAATATGGAAACACTGGACAGTTACTTAAAGCGAGCTAAATTCATTGTGCATGACACCACAAAGTGATGCCTGCAAGGCCCGTGGCATTCTGGTATGCCTAACAGGTATCTAGTATTCCCAGAAAAACTGTGCTGATGTTGAATTATAGGCCCATCTGACGAGGCACTTATCTAACCCTAGAGAGGGCATTTGCTGAGCTACAGTACTGCAATTATCTCACAGAAGACAGATCAGGTGTGTCAAATAATCTGTCGTGAGGACTGCAAACTCAAGTGTTTGAGAGCATGAGAAGTAATCTAGCTAAGGATTTATGGAGATGTAGCCCAAAGGACAGAGGATATGAAATGTGGAAATAAGCTTTCTCCACATCCACCTTTACAACTTCACCAACCCATGACTAAGATGTAGGAATTCAAAATACACATTGCAATTCAACATAAAATCAGGAAATGGACCAGTGAGTTTATTTTGTATCATAGGCTATAGGTCACATTGTGTCACATTCAAACACCTAGTACTCCTCTTCCAATACAACACATTTCGATAAGATGAATACTACTATAATATAATGAAATACTCTGATTAGATCCTGCTTGTGGAGAATCGCTCGGGCTGCAAGTCTCTCGCAGCTCTCGAACCAGCAAAACAATCAATCTGCCTCGTTGGCAATGAGGTGGAAATGAAGGCATGATTCAGTGATTAGTGCAGACACTTCTGCTCGTATAGCAGTTTTTGCTAAGAGGCAAAATAGCTCACAAATCAACCTGTGGACAGAGATCGGAGATTGATAGCTGGGATGACATAGTAAGTTACCAGTAATGGGCCATTTGGATAGTAAATACCACAAGACATAAACATGTCTCCAAGTACCGTTTAGGCTACAGGACAGATTTTAACATACTAAAAGAGACTGAATCAACTTAATGGAGGTGTGTGTCTGACATGTGGAATCGAGGACTGTAGTCTAAAACCAGTGCTACAGCACCCATCAGAGGAGTAATTGGAGAGTCAGGAGACAATACAAACAAAGGTAAACTATAGCCTAATTGACAGACAACCCAACCCCATCTAGTAGTGTGCGCTCTCAAAGTGGACACTTACCACAGCTCTGCATTATGTTATATTAAACTCCAGTACTTGTCCGTCATAGCTTGTTCTCCATATCCCTTTTAAATAGGGAGCACAATTTGTTTTCAACCCTCATTTCCGCCATGACTAATCAAAACTCGTTCTCTCATGGCTCTCTGGTCCCTCTGCAGCAGACATATGGTGAGCAATATGTTTGGAACATCGAATCGCAATAAAATCACAATACATACAGAATTGTGAAAAATCATAAAAATCGAGAGCACGGACCTCCACATGACAACATCAAAAAACTAGGGCACCCATCTTGGTGTAATCCACCCCCTTTATCAAAATTGTTCTAATTAAAACAATATTAGCTACATAGTAAATTATGTTAAAAAATAAATGGTTATTGCCCTGCTGAAAAGATGAATTAATCTTCCAGTGTCTGTTGGAAAGCAGACTAAACCAGGTTTTCCCTCTAGGATTTTGCCTGTGTTTGGCTCTATTCTGTTTCTTTTTATCCTTAAAAAAACCTAGTCCTTGCCAATGACAAGCATGTCCATTACATGACGCATCCACTACCATGCTTGAAAATATGAAGAGAGGTGTTGTGTTTGCCCCAAACATAATGCTTGGTATTGAGGACATAAAGTTAATTTCTTTGACATATTCTTTGCAGTTTTACTTTAGTGCCTGATTGCAAACAGGATGCATGTTTTGGAAATAGTTTATTCTGTACAGTCTTCCTTCTTTTCACTCTGTCGTTTAAGTTAGTATTGTGGAGTAACTACAGCCATTAACTTCTTTAGTAGCTTGGATAAAAAGATGCCCAGAGTAAACTGCCTGCTACTCTGTCCTAAAAGCTAAAATATGCATATAATTAGTATATTTGGATAGAAAACTCTGAAGTTTCTAAAACTGTTTGAATGATGTCTGTGAGTATAAACAGAACTCATATGGCAGGCAAAACCCTGAGAAAAAATCCAACCAGGAAGTGGGAAATCTGAGGTTTGTAGTGTTTCAACTCTTTGCCTATCCAAGATACAGTGGAAATGGGGTCATGTTGCACTTCCTAAGGCTTCCACTAGATGTCAACAGTCTTTAGAACCTTGTTTGATGCCTCTACTATAAAGGAGGGGGGAATGAGAGGGGATTGAGTCAGAGGTCTGGCAGAGTGTCACGAGCTGGTCACGCGAATTCACATGAGGTAGCTTGTGTTCCATCGCATTTCTGAAGACAAAGGAATTCTCCGGTTGGAACATTATTGAAGATTTATGATAAAAACATCCTAAAGATTGATTCTATACTTAGTTTGACATGTTTCTACGGACTGTAATATGACTTTTCGCCTGGACCTGCCAGCRCGTCGGCAGTTTGGATTGTGTACTAAACGCGCGAACAAAAGGAGGTGTTTGGACATAAATGATGGACTTTATCTAACAAATCAAACATTTATTGTGGAACTGGGATTCCTGGGAGTGCATTCTGATGAAGATCATCAAAGGTAAGTGAATATTTATAATGCTCTTTCTGACTTTGTTGACTCCACAACATGGCGGATATCTCTTTGGCTTGCTGGGCTCTGAGCGCTGTACTCAGATTATTGCATGGTGTGCTTTTTCGGTAAAGCTTTTTTGAAATCTGACACAGCGGTTGCATGAAGGAGAAGTTTATCTAAAGTTCCATGCATAACACATATCTTCATCAACATTTATAATGAGTATTTCTGTAAATTGATGTGGCTCTCTGCAAAATCACCGGATGTTTTGGAAGCAAAACATTACTGAACGTAACGCGCCAATGTAAACTGAGATCTTTGGATATAAATATGAACTTTATCGAACAAAACATACATGTATTGTGTAACATGAAGTCCTATGAGTGTCATCTGATGAAGATCATCAAAGATTAGTGATTCATTTTATCTCTATTTATGCTTTTTGTGACTCCTCTCTTTGACTGGAAAAATTGCTGTGTTTTTCTGTGGCTATGTACTGACCTAACATAATCATTTGGTGTGCTTTCGTCATAAAGCCTTTTTGAAATCTGACACGTTGGCTGGATTCACAACAAGTGTAGGTTTAATTTGGTGTATTGCATGTGTGATTTCATGAAAGTTACAGTTTTATAGTAATTTATTTGAATTTGGCGATCTGCATTTTCACTGGATGTTGGCCATGTGGGACGCTATCCCAGAGAGGTTAAACGCCGTAAGTGTTTTAAAAAGTCACCAATGGCCTCATGGTGACATCCCAGAATGGTTTCCTTCTTCTCCGGCAACTGAGTTAGGAAGGACAACTGTATCTTTGTAGTGACTGGGTGTATTGATACACCATCCAAAATGTAATTAATAGCTTCACCATGCTCAAAGTGATATTCATTGACTGTTTTTTTTTTTTTACCCATCTACAAATATGAGCCCTTCTTTGCGAGGCATTGGAAAACCTTCCTGGTCTTTGTGGTTGAATCTGGGTTTGAAATTCACTGCTCAACTGAGGGGCCTTACAGATAATTATATGTGTGGGGTACAGAGATGAGGTAGTCATTCAAAAATCATGTTTAAAGCTATTATTCCGCTCACAGTGAGTCTGTGGCCTACTTTTTAAGCACATTTTTACTCCTGAACTTATTTAGGCTTGCCATACCTTTCCCATCTAAAAGAATTAGGGCTGGTTTCTAAATTACGTACGCAACACAAAAACAGTACGCATTCGTGTCAAATTATGAATTGTGGGGCTGCACATGTCTGTGTAGGTTTCCTACGCAACACCATTGTGTATAGCTACTTGTAGTTCTTCAATGCGTCTGTACATAGGGTATAAACTAGGCTTAAGGCATAATTCATTGAGGAAATATTAGCCTACTGAGTGTGAAAAACAAGGTGGATCTGAGAGAAAAATCTCTAAAAAGATAGAGAATGGAAGTCTAACGTCCTTGCTCAACTGGTCATGTGACCTACTTGCCTCCCAGTCGATCATTTTTTATTCCGCCTACAGCCCTATCGGCCTGAGGTAATAACATTCAGCATAGTCGTCATAGCAACCCAACTCTGCTTTCTTCTTGTGCAGCTGTGTGTCGGCTATTCTTAAATCAGAGAACGCTAGTGAGCAGGGCACCATGTTATCAGCGGCACCAAAGGTTTTCTTATCGAGGCTAATGGGCCATTTTACAAAATATGATGAGGTCAAATTAGGAAATTTACCATGACAGCTACAAAGCAAAAACCAGGAAGAATGTAGCCTATATATGGCTCTGGACAAGGCCTGACCAAATGGCAAGCATTAACAAAAAACCTGACAGGCAAAGAACGGAAGAGGACAAGTACCTCAAGTAGACTCAAAGAATAATGTGAAATGGTTCATAAAAAGTGAGGCTGTGATCTAAAATAGGCATAACTGGCCATTCACTGAAAAGGTAGCCTAATGTTTGATTACAACAGCTCTAGTTCATTCAATTTCCTCAATGACGCCTGTGGCTCATTTCTTAAGTTGCTCCTTTCACAATAAAACCTAATTACCTACCCACAGGCCTGGGATATTGATAAAGCTTAATTGCGTGCTCAATTTCAGGTCATACCCTTACAATATTACGCAGACGTCAAAGGCTGGTATAAACAAATGTCCATGGAAGGTTATTCTCAGTTGTCAAAAAAGGCCCACTAGGCTTACTACTATAAATTGTCAACAAAGTAACTAGGCCTATAAACGGTCTAGAATCTTCATTTAAGATGCCACCGCATGTACGTAGGCCTAGCTTTTCCTCCCTATCAATAACAGAGCAAATATTGCCTGAGCCGCCTTCACTGGTTTGTTTACATTCCTTCTCGGAGTAGCATAATTAACTTACAAATGTGTGGGCGCTAATGCACCTCAGCAGTGAAGTGTCAGCAAATAACAAATCTACGTGGCCATGTAAAAACTGTGCACGCTTATATCTTGTTCCCAGTAGCCTTCTTAAATGGTGATAAAATCTCAGCTACACCTAGCATCTACAATTCAAACTAGGCTTAGGTTACATCTAGAGCCAGACAACGTGATCATTTAACAAAGTAGTCCAGTACCTACATCTGGACTACTCGGTGCATTCTGCACTAGAAACTAGATACATTTGCAAGTGGTGCCTTTGAAACTACACCCAGAAAGACAAACACTCCACAACCAGATCAGCCTACCAGTAGCCTATATGTTAAAGTTGGTTGTGTTTGATCTGATGGGTAAAGGCATCCTCAAATATTAGCCTACTAGGCCCAAGTGCTCAGCAAAAAGAAATAGCCACGGAGAATGGAGTAAAAGCACCAGACCGTCTGGATAGTACCTGTACCCGGAGATGGAGACATGAAATACAGGCTGTTCGTGCCATTCATTTTCTAACAGTTTGCCATTTGGAGTGGCTATGACTGAAACAGCCTGTAGCACACAACAGACTGCAAAAGACTGATATTCAGCCGCTGAATTTCAATGCCTCAGGGGCCTTGACAACATTTACAAAATAATTCAAACCTGTACAAGAAACAAGCCACTGTTAGGCTGCCTTCCTCCAATTGGATTCAACTTGGGATGCACGATATATCGGTGAACATATCGGAATCGGACGATATTAGCTAAAAATGCCAACATCAGTATCGGCCGATGTCTAGTTTAACGCCGATGTGCAAAACCAATGTCGAAGCTGACGTGCATACCTCTATAACCTAGGTACATGACGTAATGACGCCAGGTAAAATGTTGAGCTATACGTGCAACACAGCATTCCTAACCTAGCCCACAATGTCTGCTGTGTGGATCGAGCAGTCAACAAGTCGAGCAGTCATTCGAAAGAGAAACAAAATTTCAGCGAGACAACTCAAAGGCAAAATCCATTAAAGCCAAGATAATGGAATTCATTGCCCTTGACAATAAACCGTTCTCCGTCGTGGGTAATGTTGGATTTCGCCGACTGGTCGAGCACCGCAACACACTACCAAGTGCGCAATTTTTCAGATGTTGCCCTACCGGAGTTACACAGTGATAGCGCCACTGCTGTTAGCTTCACGACATACATACTATGTAACGCCGTTTGGGTCTTTGCGTGTCAAAAAAGAAACAGTACCACTATCAAAGCTGTACAAAAAAAGTCTGCAAACAAGCAAACACCAGACACGAACGATGTGTTTACAATACCGCATTGGTAATGAATAATAATTAGTTTGACCGCAACTTCTTGGTACCTAGCTAGCACTAATACAACCAGCCTGAAAACAATGACCAGTAGAAACTGCAGTCTTTTTCATTATTCTTAGCAATGATTTAGGAATCCTTGTGATTAAGTATTAGCTAGGTTTCCAATTGTTGTTCGTCTATTAAAATTGAACTTCAGTTTGTGAAAATAAATAGCTAGCCAGCTACTTAACCCTGTTGCCCAAAGCTAAAGTTATAAGCAGCCAGCTAGCTTCATCTGGCTAGTGAGGCTCGACCGCACCGGGTTATGTGTTGTGAAGCTAGCCACAATAAGAATTAGTCACAAAAGTGGAATTTGTGACTTGCCTTTAAAATAAAAGTATGTCATTGACAGTGATGCAAATTAATACAAATAGTAGAATTATGCCATACTTTTATTTTGAAGGCTAACCGCAAAGCCACTATTGTGGCTAGCTTCACAGATGGGTCTGACCACCATTAATCAAATAATAACTGTTTAATAAATTAGGGTTATTTTAGATKATGACACCTAGCTATATATTTAGCTAGCTAACTATAGCTACTGAAACAGTTGTCGTTTTGCTATGCATTTGAAGGAAGAACATTATTTGAATCCATGAGCTAGCTTTTCTTTTTATGGCCAGCATTGTAGGGGCGCAAGACAACTTTACCAGCATCATAGCATACGTATCGATGAATCGCTGTGACATATGAAATACGAGTGATAGTGTAATCAATGTGTAATAACTACATAAAATGTATGAACGCGTTAAATTATTATGTGACGTGCAGTCATATTCAGGTCCTGATTCGTCAAATAGTGTTATGTTATTTGACACGTCAAATAGTGTTAAATAGTATATTTTTTGAAACTCAAACACCCAAACGGCGTTCCATAACAATCCTGGTTGAGAATGAACCGACTGAACAAATGAACAATGAAACAGCACAGCAAGTAAGTGAAAGAAATGTTTTACTTGTAATGGGGACATACGTAAATGCAAACAAAATAACCTTTTGGTCAGTGTGGTGTGTGTGTGTGTAACCTTTATTTAACTCGGCAAGTCAGTTAAGAACAAACTCTTATTTACAATGATGGCCTAACCCGGACGACGCTGGGCCAATTGTGCGCCACCCTATGGGACTCCCAATCACGGCCGGATGTGATACAGCCTGGATTCGACCCCAGGGACTGTAGTGACGCCTCTTGCACTGAGATGCAGTGATTTAGACCGCTGCGTCCATGTGTGTGTGTTAACTATTTAACTGTACTAGAATGCTTAAAAAGGAAGCTAAAAGTATTTCGGTATTGGCGAAAAATGTCATATAGGTGCATCACTAGATTCAACTCTAATGAATCTATGGGCAAAAACTAGGGCTGGGAATCGCCAGGGACCTCACGATATAATATTACCACAATACTTAGCTGCCGATAACAGATATATTGCGATTCTCACAATTCTATATGTATTGCGATTTGATACTGCAAATATACTGCTATTTGACATTCCAAATACACTACCGGTCAAAAGTTTTAGAACACTCATTCAAGGGTTTTTCTTTATTTTCACTATTTTCTACATTGTAGAATCATAGTGAAGACATCAAAACTATGAAATTACACACTTGGAATCATGTAGTAACCAAAAAAAGTGTTAAACAAATCAAAATATATTTTTATATTTAAGATTCTTCAAAACAGCCTTGAGGACAGCTTGCACACTCTTGGCATTCTCTCAACCAGCTTCATGGAGGTAGTCACCTGGAATGCATTTCAAGGTGTGCCTTGTTAAAAGTTAATTTGTGGAATTTCTTTCCTTCTTAATGCATTTGAGCCAATCAATTGTGTTGTGACAAGGTAGGGGGTATACAAAAGATAGCCCTATTTGGTAAAAGACAAAGTCCATATTATGGCAAGAACAGCTCAAATAAACAAAGAGAAACAATAGTCCATCGTTCCTTTAAGATAAGGTCAGTCAATATGGAAAACTTCAAGAACTTTGTTAGTATCTTCAAGTGGGTTTGGCAGATGACAGGAGAACGCATCGTACCATCTGTAAAGTTTGGTGAAGGAAGAATAATGGTCTGGGGATGTTTTTCATGGTTTAGGCTAAGGTCCCTTAGTTCCAGTGAAGGGAAATCTTAATGCTACAGCATACAATGACAATCTAGACAATTCTGTGCTTCCAACTTTGTTGCAACAGTTTGGGGAAGCACTTTCCTGTTTCAGCATGACAATGCACAAAGCAAGGTCCATACAGAATTGGTTTGTTGAGATCGGTGTGGAAGAACTTGACTGGCCTGCACAGAGCCCTGACCTCAACCACATCGAACAGCTTCTTGATATGCCACACCTGTCAGGTGGATGTATTATCTTGGCGAATGAGAAATACTCACTAACAGGGATGTCAACACATTTGTGCATAAAATTTGAGAGAAATAAGCATTTTGTGCATATGGAAAATTTCGGGGATCTTTATTTCATCTCATACAACCAACACTTTACATGTTGCATTTAGATTTTTGTTCAGTGTATATAAAAATTAATCGATACTTGGAGTCAAAGTATCAATATAAATTAGTCCAAAATAATATCAATCCCCCCCATCACTAGCAAATTCTGTTTGGAAATGCCACATAGCCAAGCTKATTAAGAAATGTCCTTTTGATTGGGCAATTTATTGTTTTATGTTTATAGTTAGGGCCTAGCTAGGCCGGTATTTCTGTCCAGTATATAGCAAAACATTTGTAACTGCCACCTTCAGTATGCCACATTAAATGACAACACCAGAGTTTTTATATCTGGCCTGGACGTGAAGGCCCCCAGCATCAACATACAGAGCTAACAACATACACAATTTCCCCACCAAAACCAATAACCCTTCTTCACTATGCATAGTGTACGTCACTGTGTACACTATGCGTTGCATGCCATGTTTCAATAGCTGCACAATTTTAACATTGTGACATATTGAAATAGAGTTATTGAAAATACACATTTTAGGGTAGGGGTAACAGAGCTAGAGCTCCAGGTCAAAGTGTACCAATGCAACAGCAACACTGGCAAAACACAAGATACACTGTAAACCTCTCAGCTGCCTCATCTGACAAGAGGTGAGATCTGGGTCGAGCAATCAAAGCCTTCCTTTCTCGGAGAGCAGGAAATCAGAGTAGGCTGGCGTAATGACTGAGCCATGTGAGAGAAAGCAAGCCCCCACAAATCGAATCATCTTCACAGTCTAAATAATGGCACAGGTTAAGGCAACAGCTGAATCTGGTCAGAGCGGTCTACTCTGCAGGAGGCACTGACTGGTTATGTAAGCATTGAGGGGAGATATGATTCACACAACATGCAAACCAACTTTTACCAGTAACACTGAATTGCAACCAAGGTGGAAAGGATGTAGCCTATTGCAGTTGCCTCACATTTTTAAACTGGCCAGATTGTCCCTTTATTGGACAAGACAACGTCTTGATAGTTTTGCTGCGAACAAAACTAAAACTGCGGAAAGACACCTAGAAACAGTAAACATAGGTACACAAAAGTGCTGTACAGTTGGGAATATTCTGAAGTACTGCATTTTCACCATTCACTGGAAATTGGTGCTCTTGATGGTGTTTCAAAACATGAAAATGACTCCATCACACCAGCTGGCTGGCCATGGTCTCATAGTAAATAAACAAATGTGGCTCTCTCTCTTGGTCCCTAAAGGGACGGATCTTGATGTTGTGGCTAGTGTGTCAGCATTCAGACATAGGCCTAATATAGTTAAATAAAGGTTAAATAAATAAATAAATAAATAAATATTATATTATGCCTTCTATCAAATGAAGAAGACACCGACTAGTACAAGCAAAACTGCTTGAGTAGTACTCATGCAAGTATTTAAGCTATAGGCTTGAGCGTCTTCCTCATTCTTGCAATGTCATCATAATTTGCCTGACGTGCAACTGCACTAGACAGTGCAAGACCGTGTCCTTTGCTCCCGCCTGCCCTCGCAGTTGTTGACAGAACTGCGGGAAAGCAGTTCGACAGGCGGTGGCCAAATACACCTTCTACTGGTGTCCTAGCTATTGTTAGCTACCTAGGTAGCACCCAGCGTCCTTCACTAAACACCTGCCCTCGCCTTTGTTAACAGACAAGCGGGAGTGAAGTACAGTCTACCGGTGTGCTAGCTAGCTACCTTTCCCACCTGCTGTGTACAGGAGTCCTAGCTAGCTAGAGGGCTCACACAGTGTCCTTCGCTCCCGCATGCCGAACACCTGCCCTCGCCATCGTTAACAAAACTGCCGGAAAGGAGTGCCCGATCAGGGACGCAAACTGGTGAGGGCCCAAAAAGGTGACACTTTTTTTCTTCTTCACGGAAACATGTGGGAAAAAATCCCTGCTAGGGGGAAATGCAGGTTTTAGCTAATTAAACAACAAAGAATATGCTCTACATGCTCAGTCTGTGTGTGTAAAATAAAAAGTGGTTAATGTGAACCTAACTCACAGCTGAAAAATGTAAAGAAAGCAACCCGATGTTATTTGTTGCCTAGACTAGACTCAAAACAATACACTAATATTGCAGTTAGCCATGACAGCCTTTATAATAGAACGCTTGTGACCACACACATCTAAATATTGCACTTGGGTAAAAAAAACATCTTAAAGTGGAACAAACAGGCATTCTATTTTGCTCTATTATAGTGGCCACTATAGTAGACATTGATAAGTGCACAAGGCTACATGTGTGCAAAAATAACGTTCACAGAGTAAAAAATGTAATAATCCCCACTCACTTACACACAAGTGGTACTGTCAAGTTCAACACAACAAAAGCAATATATTGGGCTACACTGCAGGTTATTACATTGTACACTTTCTGCCTGTGGACATCTGTTCTACAATGTGCCAGCAGAGCATGATGCCCTTTGTTGGCATAATTGATCTCTTTCAGGCAGAGAGTACACCTGGCATACCCCTTTTTATCCACTGTATTGGAAAAGTGAGAAAGAGGGAAAGTGTGTGGTGTTCCTTTCACCTCTATAGTGTCATCCAGTTTAAGATCGAGCTTAAGCCTCGATCCAGCTAGCAGGATAATTAACAATGCTAACAATACTTGTTCCACCACACCTTCTCCCTCACCTCAAATTTTCCAAATGCCAGTTGTTTTTCGGTTACAGCTCATGAAGTACGCTTCATCACCTTCTCACCCCCGTCTCCATGGACAGGCTTTACACCTACCTCTTCGTTATCATTCAGAGGACGTGCTGCTGTAAATGGCAAACGGCCGTCCTACTCTCTGCTGTCTTTCCAGAGCACGCGCTGATGCTGTAACTTGCAAATCGGTTGTCTCTTCTCTCTTCAGTCGCATGCTGCATTCTGTTATGTGAACGATTGGCTGAGCCTTGGATACAGCCAGTATTGCTCCAAACGCACATCACTCGTCAGATCTACACGAACACGTAGGTCATCTATTTTGGATTCTAAACGGCGAATTTCGCCAAAAGGTGACTAGTTTGCATCCCTGCCGATAGGCCGGGGCAAAGGACACTGTCTACCTAGTGATGCTACGTTTGATACTGGAGCTCAGAGGCACACGTCGCAATCGATAAGTGTACTTCAAAGCAGGGTGCCGATGACTGTATCAATTTATCAGAAGCATGTGATCAATGACATCCGAAGCTTCGTTTCGTTGAACAACCACCTGAAGACAAAAAGGCTACCTTGCGCACACGCTTACAGGATGTGGGACCTCATCTATAATAATTTGGCTGCTCTAAATTCTTTTGACCAGCAGGTGCCAATAGTAACCGTGTTGGTCAAAGACTCGAGTAATGGACATATTTGACAGAATATTGTGAAAACTTCAATGCTTCAGGAAGCTTTGTTTCCCCATCACTAACTAAGGTTTGCTGCCCCGTCACTTCTTCTGTGGGGTTTATCAGCGGTTGGCATCCAATGTTATGGTGCATTACCGCCACTTACTGTACTGGAGCGCTAGCTTAAAGTCCTAGCTTAAAAATTGACCAATAGAAGTATAAAGAGAGGTTCCTGCTAATGCGGGTCTCAATGGCACCATTCTCGGCTAGCTACACATAGTTTAGCTCTATCTAGCCAGCAAACCAGGCTATGACACTACCTCACGCTGTCTTGACGGAATAAGGAAGACAGTGGTGAAGGTGACTTAATTATGTGAAACGGAAAAGTTACCTCCAAATGGTTGACAAGTCCCATGTTTAATTGCAATAAGGACGTGGATATTCTATCTACAACGACCCGTATGTAATTGTTGTTCCAGTGTTTAGCACCATCTATAATCAGCGTCCTTCAGGACAGGTAGAGAGCAAACAACTCCATCACGTATACGTACGTCACGAGTGATTTAACTAACAGCTATCGTAGGTAGCTAGCTATCATAAGTAGCTGACTGTCTATCTTTAAGTTTGTTTACCATGGCAAGTAATATAATATTTGATCGATCTGTACTCATTGACGTTGTCACATTTGTGATAGTTGTGAAATTATCAACCAAGATACGAATTGAAAATGCAAGAACATCTTACCAGTAGCTAGCAGTATGTTAGCTAGGTGGCTAGCAATACACGCTAGCTGTCGTCGACGTCGGCCTGGTATGTTGTTGGTGGTAGAAAGAAAGCCAGCGAGGAGATGAATTGAGACGTATTTCAAATAGCGAGGTGTAACAAGTATCCTGGATCCATTTTCCAGAGATGGTGATTCAACAGCTCTTCAATGTGTATTTTAAATCCACACCTAATTTTAGCCTGTGAAATGCTAGTTGCTTGCACACGTATGATTATTGGCATAAAACCCGTCTTCATAACATTTCCTCCAGATCATCTGCAGGGACTGGAGTTCCGCGGGTGGGGGCAGACTGTACAATTGTGAGACCTATGTGAAGCTAGCCACAATAGTGGAATTTGCGGTTTGTCTTCAACATAAAAGTCCCTAATTGAAAGTAATGCAAACGGATACAAATAGTTGAATCATGTAATATTTGGACAATATGTTAAACAAGGTGGGCATGTTATATACATTTAACAATCAGTTGAAATCGCACTGTGGATGTATTAGACTTCATCATTGCATTGGGGGCATACTTATTTATCTGTACAGCCTTACCTATAGCTTGTGGATCAATGACATGGGGTATCAGTCTACTCAGTGACACCTACAGAACTGTGAATAGTTTACACAAATATTAGTATCATAGCTCTTATTGTAGGACTTTGACTATGGGCTCAGTCAGCCTACTGTGGATATTTATATTCATAATGATATTGCACTGTACAGTCTTACCCCATTTCATTGATCCACAATCCATAGGTATCAGTCTGCTCAGTGACATCCAGGGCTACAGATATTAGCGGTGTAGCTCTTATTGCAGGACATTGACTGTGGGAAATCACTTCAGTACAATATGAATGTCAATACGCACAGTAGGCTGACAGGGGAGGTGATTTCCCACAGTCAAAAGTCCCGCAATATGAGCTACGAGACTCATATTTGTGTAATCCTTCACAGTTGTGTTCTGTGGGTGTCACTGAGTGAACTGATACCCAATTCCATTGATCGCCAATCCATAGGTAAGGCTGTACAGTGAAATACAAGTATGCCCCCAATGCAATTCTGAAGTTTATTTGTATCCATTTGCATCACTTTCAATGAGGGACTTTGTTTTTTGTAGGTAGGTAATCCTTACTATGGCTAGCTTCACATAGGTTATTGGGAGAACAGGGCAGAGAGCTAGAAAGTCCCTTTGCTGCCACTACAGCAGAACACACCCTTTTTTTATACACGTTTTACATGCATTTGTCAAATGATTGTATTGTGCCACATTGGGTGGATTTGTTATTGTCAGTTCTTAGTCCAATCTCAAATGCAGGGCCTTGACATCCATTTAAATGAAATTAGTTAATGGACAAAAAAGGTCCCCTAAATGGCCAGAAATTTTTATGTTTAAGAAAACATTGCCAACACTGAATTCATTAGCAACTAAAACTTGCTTAGTGTACCTTTAGTCATCGTTACAATGTATACTGAACAAAAACAATTTCAAAGATTTTACTGAGTTCATAAGGAAATCAGTCAACTAAATATATTCATTAAACCCTAATCTATGGATTTCACATGACTGGGCAGGGGTGCAGCCATGGGTGGGTCTGAGAGGGCATAGGCCCACCCACTGGGGAGCCAGGCCTAGCCAATCAGAATGAGTTTTTCCCCACAAAAGGGCTTTAGTACAGAGAGAAATACTCCAGTTTCATCAGCTGTCCGGGTGGCTAGCCTCGAACGATCCCACAGGTGAAGAAGCTGGATGTGTTGGTCCTGGGATGGCTTGGTTACACGTGGTCTGCAGTTGTGAGGTCGATTGGACGTACTGACAAATGCTCTAAAATGACATTGGAGGCAGCTTATGGTAGAGAAATGAACATTCAGTTCTGGGTGGACATTCCTGCAGTCAGCATGCCAATTGCACACTCACTCAAAACATCTTTGGCATTGTTGACAAAACTGCACATTTTACACTATCCTTTTGTCCCCAGCACAAGGTACACCAGTGTAATGATCATGCTGTTTAATCAGCTTCTTGATATGCCACACCTGTCACGTGGATGGATTATCTTGGCAAAGGAGAAATGCTCACTAACAGGGATGTAAACAAATATTTGCACAACTTTAAAAAATACGCTTTTGTGCGCATGGAACATTTCTGGGATCGTTTATTTCAGCTCATGAAACCAACACTTTACATGTTGCGTTTATATTTTTGTTCAGTATATTTGGGAGTTGTCACTAAGCATAACATTTAAATGACAAGAAAATAGACCCCGAAAGGACTAGAACTATAAATTGCATGAAGCCCGCTGTGTCATAAAGTAAATACTTGTCAATGCAGTAAAATTCCAAGTTGCCCAAATTCATTCTGTGTTTTCCAAGCTCTTCTGATAAAAATGAATAAATAGCCACAACTGTTGACTGCTCTATTTGACAACAGAACAAATAAATTCATTTTACTGGCCGTGATATATTTAAGAGAACTAATTACAATAAAGCATTTATTTTGTATAAGCATAACTCAAATCACTTTGAAATTGTAATAAAACAAAAATCGGAAAAATTAGTGGTTTTTGGTTTCAGTTCGTACACAAATATATAATCTGGCAATAGGCTACAATATCTGTCAGGTTTTAATTTATACATATAAAGCAGAATATACATGTCTTAAAGTGTTAAAATATTCAAATAAGTTTGCATTTCTATGTCAATATGGTTTACAGCTTCACCCTTTAAGATGTAGAGAAGGGAATTAAATGGGTTCTGCACACCAGAAGGTCATAAATGCTATTACAGTCAACTTTCAGTTACCTACAGTATTAACAATAATTAACATTGTGTATTCTAAACAACTGAAAACATTATTTAGACTTAAGACCCCATACTTTGTGTTAATGCTTAGGTTTTCTATTCAGACTGAAAATACTGATGTCATTTCAATGTAGACAATCATTTGCTGGTATGAGTTACATATTGAAAGGAAAAATAGGAAAACTGGGATTGTATGGTTTTGCAATTTAAGTCTCAAGAGTAGTTCAAATTAGATGGCTCCACACACGCATGCCCAGGGAAGAGCAAACCCTTTGAATAATGTGAACTTTGAACCATCTTCAGGTTATGAGTCAGCTCCATCAAAGACAATCAATCTCAATATCAACCGAACTAAATAAAACAAAGCCATAAAAACCTGATGTTTGACATCAGACTACAAATAGAAGACACCAACCCTAATATTACACATATTTGTTAAAAAATTGCATTGATTTTCTTCTCCTAACTGAAAGCTCCGTCTAGTAATTGTTCCATATAGCTTACTCCCTTATCTCTGTGCTACTTTGACATATTGTGCAACTGTTATGATAATCTCCCTATTTTGTCTTGGAGTCATCAACTCTCCTCTGTTTCACACTGATCTGAGTTGTAAAGTGGGGTCAGTAATGGACAAAACTGTCTTGTCAATCAGAAATCGCATTTTTTTTAAAAGAAGCTTTCCTTCTCTAATTCCTTCTGAACGTTTGTTTTCAAAAGTGTCACATTACATCATTACATCACATCATCATACAAAGGACTGTGATAGAAACAGAATCATGGGGGAAAAAACTGATGAGTAACAGCTTAGTCGAGTATGACCTTATTAGCAATCAGAAATGGGTAAGACCATTATAACATTCACGAACAACCATTTATAAATAGTGTAAAACTATTGAGTTTTTTATTATTATTTGTAAGCATTTCTAAACATTTACAATGGTTTATTCATGAAAGTTATAGTGTAACCCAAAAATGTTACCGTTGCAGAAAGTACTGCAGGAGCGCAATTTAACTTATTTTGCTATTGTGGGATGCAAAGCACATTTTAGACATCTGGATGAAATTGCCACTCAGATGTCTGGAACCATGCTGATTTGGGGGACGGGAGGACAGTACATACAACTAGACCAGGGATGTACAACTGGTGGACCCTCGGACTAATTTGTCGGGGTCTCAACTTACTGTTCAGAGTTTGTATATTCTATGTGCAATTTTGAAATTTGGTTGTGCATCAGCAGTCAATTTGCTCATGTCAGCTAAGTTACTCTAGCGGCCAGCTATCTAAACTTGTAGTAGGCATGGCCGAATTACCGACCGGTGTCGCTAAAATGTTTTGCTCGCAAGGTAGGCGGGGGAGATTTTTGTGCCACCAGCCGCATCAAAGAAGCCTATCCCTGGCCTAAGCTTACTACTCCCTAGCGTAGCATTGAAGTTGTTCCAGTGTATAAGGCCTCAGCTTGGACCTCACATATCCAGTGATGCTTTAAAAAAATACAATTTAAAAATTCACTGCTTGCTTGTGCGTAAGTGAGTGATTGTACAAGTCATTTTGTATGGATGTCTTCACTTGTGGGCATACTAAATATATATATTTTGTCATATTAATATATACTTTGTACATGTAAATCAATGTTTGAGTGCATTTACAAAATGGTTGGTGGGGGTCCTGCACTCGAAAGTGGTAGGCTACGCATCTCTATACCAACACTTCCAATCACTTTACCTTAAACAATTCAACACCAATCAGAATTGCTTTCTTGTTCCTTCACCGAGAGGAGAACAAATCAGATGGCTGACTATTAAACTGCTAAATCACAACAATAATCAAGCAGGTGACCTACCATTCTAAAATACATCTGGACAGTGGACACCAATAAGACACATTGCTTAACATTGGCCAGCAGTTAGGATACCTCTGTATCCTATCCCATTGCAACACGGGGCTATAACGTCTTTGTTTATTTCCACTTTGGGGTTATCATCCATGATGTTGAGGGGGGGGGGGGGGGGGGGGGGGCATTGCCAAAACCTTCATGGTAATTGTCGTTATAGATAGGCCGATCACGAGACTATCAACAGATATCAGTAGATGTAATGGTGAACACTGGCTAGCAAGTCTGAGCCACACTGACCATGGCAGCACAATCTCACCACAAGCCTGTCTCACCTTTAATAACGAAATGGGCGAGGGAGAGAAATCAGGTGTACACAATCCTCAACCCATAGAAATAGAATGAATATAATTGGTAATTCTATTTCTTTGCCCCAACCTCCCCATGAGATTAGTATCCCAGTCTGCAGGACAGAGGGCCATCACTATCCTCCCAAACTGCATAGAAGATACAGAAGAAAAAAAGTTCCTCCAATCTGGCAACCGATCAGTAGGTTTGATCCGTCGTGTTTGGGTATCCTGGGAGGCATCGATTCATTCTCAAGTCTTTTTTTCGACACTCGAAAGACTTTCTGTCCATCCCAGTACGCAGGTTTGCGGAGCGCGGCAGAGTTCCGCAAGGGTGTCGGCGAAGTTACTCGTGGACGTCCCAGATTTCAGATAACAGCGGCGGGAGCTTCTTGTCCTGGAGGCGTAGGGCGAAGACCTGCTCAGAGTGGACGCTGCTGAGGGTGCGGAGGCTGACCAGCTTCATGAGCATGCGTGGAAACATCAGGTGATCCTAGAAGGAAGAGAGATTAATATAACCCCACTCATCATTCAGGGTTGGGGACCATTACATTTTGTATTTTTAAACATTTTCCTATTACTTTCAATTTGGATTTTCCCACTCATGACCTGAATTTCAATACATTTTCTGTACTGACTGGAATTGAAAATTGAATTCAACTCAACACGGACTCAAGTGTGTGTGAAACTGAAACATCCTCAAAACCTACACATGGCGGCTTGTGCAAGTTAAATCATATGTAACTAGGGCACTCACGTTTGGTCTCTTTATCATGATGTAAGAACGAAGTGCGTCCACGTACGGCTGCTGCAGTCGCTCCACCAGTTCATGGTCCTGCACATTGGGCCGGTCTGGGGAACATACGAATACAGCTTAACGTTTTATACCTAATGCATAGATATGTTGAATGTTACTTCCTACATATGGGCAAGGTCTCTGTAGTACCCAGGTCAAGACATTAATAGTTTGAAATCCCATAACTCTTCGCATAAATGCGGAAGAACTCTAAACGAAGGGACCAGCGAGGCGAGTGAAAATAACTGAGTGAATGGCACGGAAAGTTCACCAAAGTGGAAAATAAACACATTCATAGTGAACTCCTCAACAAACACATGCAGTGCCTTCAGAAGGTATTCACACCCTTCGACTTTTTCCACATTTTAGTATGTGTACAGCCTGAATTTAAAACTGATTCAATTTAGACTTTGTGTCACTGGCCTACACACACACACACACACAATACACCATAATGTCAAAGTGGAATGTTTAAAAAAAATAATCTTAAATATTATTTGAAAATAAGTATTCAACCCATTTGTTATGGCAAGCCAAAATAAGAAAATTGCTTAACAAGTCACATAATAAGTTGCATGGTGTTTAACATGATTTTCTAATGACTACCTCGTCTCTGTACCCCACACATACAGATAATTGTAAGATCCTTCAGTCGAGCAGTGAATTTCAAACAGATTCAACCACAAAGACCATAGGTTTTCTTATGCCTCGCAAAGAAGTGCACCTATTGGTAGATGGGTAAAAATGTAAAAAGCAGACATTGAATATCCCTTTGAGGATGTTGAAGTTATTATTCATTCTACTTTGGATGGTATATCAATACACCCTGTCACTACAAAGATACTTCCTAACTCAGTTGCCAGAGAGGAAGGAAACCGCTCAGGGATTTCACCATGAGGCCAATGGTGTCTTTAAAACCGTTAAGAGTTTAGTGGCTGTGGTAGGGAGGTCAACAACATTGTGAAATAATCTGTCTAAACAATTGTTGGAAAAGTTACTTGTGTCATGCACAAAGTAAATGTCCTAACCGACTTGCCAAAACTATAGTTTGTTAACAAGAAATTTGCAAAGTGGTTGAAAAATGAGTTTTAATGACTCCAACCTAAGTGTATGTAAACTTCCAACTTCAACTGTATAGTTTTGGCAAATCGGTTAGGACATCTACTTTGTGCATGACACAAGTAACTTTTCCAACAATTGTATCACAATTCCAGTGGGTCAGAAGTTTAAATACACTAAGTTGACTGTGCCTTTAAACAGCTTGGAACATTCCAGAAAATGATGACATGGCTTTAGAAGCTTCTGATAGGCTAATTGACGTCAATTGGAGGTGTACCTGTGGATGTGTAACGGATGTGAAATGGCTAGCTAGTTAGCGGGTACGCGCTACTAGCATTTCAATCAGTTACGTCACTTGCTCTGAGACTTAAGTAGGGTTTCCCCTTGCTCTGCAAGGGCCGCGGCCTTTGTGGCGCGATGGGTAACGATGCTTCGTGGGTGACCGTTGTTGATGTGTGCAGAGGGTCCCTGGTTCGCGCCCGTGTCGGGGCGAGGGGACGTACTAAAGTTATACTGTTACAGATGCATTTCAAGGCCTACCTTCAAACTCAGTGCCTCTTTACTTGACATCATGGGAAAATCGAAAGAAATTAGCCAAGACCTCAAAAACAATCGTAGACCTCCACAAGTCTGGTTCATCCTTGGGAGCAATTTCCAAAGGCCTGAAGGCACCACGTTCATCTGTACAAACAATAGTACGCAAGTATAAACACCATGGGACCACGCAGTTGTCATACCGCTCAGGAAGGAGACGCTTTGTCTCCTAGAGATGAACGTACTTTGGTGCGAAAAGTGCAAATCAATCTCAGAACAGCAGCAAAGGACCTTGTGAAGATGCTGGAGGAAACAGGTACAAACGCATCTATATCCACAGTAAAACAAGTCCTATAGTGACATAACCTGAAAGGCCGCTCAGCAAAAAAGAAGCCACTGCTCCAAAACCACCATTAAAAAAAGACAGACTACGGTTCGCAACTGCACATGGGGACAAAGATTGTACTTTTGAGAAATTTCCTCTGGTCTGATGAAACAAAAATGGAACTGTATGGCCATAATGACCATCGTTATGCTTTGGAGGAAAAAGGGGGAGGCTTGCAAGTTTTAGAACACCATCCCAACCGTGAAGCACGGGGGCGGCAGCATCATGTTGTGGGGGTGCTTTGCTGCAGGAGGGACTGGTGCACTTCACAAAATAGATGGCATCATGAGGGAGGAAAATTATGTGGATATATTTAAGCAACATCTCACGACACAGTCAGGAAGTTAAAGCTTGGTCGCAAATGGGTCTTCCAAATGGACAATGACCCCAAGCATACTTCCAAAGTTGTGGTAAAATGGCTTAAGGACAACAAAGTCAAGGTATATCGGAGGAGTGGCCATCACAAAGCCCTGACCTCAATCCTATAGAAAATTTGTGGGCAGAACTAAAAAAATCGTGTGCGAGCAAGGAGGCCTACAAACCTGACTCCGCTACACCAGCTCTGTCAGGAGGAATGGGCCAAAATTCACCCAACTTATTGTGGGAAGCTTGTGGAAGGCTACCTGAAACATTTGACCAAAGTTAAACAATTTAAAGGCAATGCTACCAAATACTAATTGAGTGTATGTAAACTTCTGACCCACTGGGAATGTGATGAAAGAAATAAAAGCTGAAATAAATCCCTCTACTATTATTCGGACATTTCCCATTCTTAAAATAAAGTGGTGATCCTAACGGACCTAAGACAGGGAATCTTTACTAGGATTAAATGTCAGGAATTGTGATAAACTGAGTTTAAATGTGTATTTGGCTAAGGTGTATGTAAACCGCCGACTTCAACTGTATGCTTGTCATCAGCAAGAACTAGGAATTTTGTGGGCATAAAAAGAAACAATAGAGTCAAGCACAAGTAAAATCCAAGAGGAAAACCTGGTTCAGTCTTTTTTCCAACAGACAGTGGGAGACAAATTCACTTTTCAGCAGGACAATAAACACACAAGGCCAAATATACACTGGCGTTGCTTACCAAGATGACACTGAATATTCCTGAGTGGCCTAGTTACAGATTTAACTTAAATAGACGTAATCTATGGCAAAACTTGAAAATGGCTGTCTAGCAATGATCAACAACCAACTTGACAGAGCTATAAGAACTTTCAATATTTGCACAATCCAGGTGTGCAAAGCTCAGACTTACCCAGAAAGACTCACAGCTGTAATCGCTGCCTAAGGTGATACTAACATGTATTGACTCAGGGGTGTGAATATTCATGTAAATGAGATATCTGTATTTAATTTTCAATACATTTGCAACAATTTCTAAAAACTTGTTTTCACTGTCATTATGTGAGTATTATGTGTAGATGGGTGAGAAATGATCTATTCAGTCCATTTTTWATTCAGGCTGTAACAATTCTAAATAGGTCAAGGAGTAGGAATACTTTCTGAAGGCACCATATCATTAACTGTTTTACTGTCATTCTATTTACTGAAAAGTTTTTCGAAATATCTACAGCCACCTTTACTTAACTTCATATTTTACACTGCAAACCCTGTAGAATCTTTGAAAACACGCCCTGTTTCTATAAATGTGTTTGTTTTTGGAAGCTTTCGCATATGATTACTCGGGATGCACAATATATCAGTGACCATATTGGTATAGGCCGATGATGGCTTAAAAATCGATATTGCAAAGGAAATATTTAATATTGGTATCGCCCCAGAATATCCACATCAGTGAATCCCTAATGATTACTTCGATGTCCAGACCTTCGTAATAAAGGTACCTTGCATATGGGCTCTGTTCCACACTAGCATACCACTTGACCTCTGACCTGCAGAGAAGATGTTGATGGCGATGAGCAGAGCGTACTCCGCCTCGTCCAGGTGCAGGTCGTTCATGCCCTTGGAGAACTCAAAGATGGGGTTGATAAACTCCAACTGCAGCCCTGAGGGGGATGAGGGCGAGAGAGGGAAATCCAGACAGAGGGATACAAATATGGGTTAAGGGTAAGAGGTCAATGTCTCCACAGAGTATGGCAAGGGTTCCCTACCTAGGGGTTGCACCAAAGTTTCCTTGAGTGGGTGCGGGACCTTCCTTGACTTCAGGGGTGTGTGTGTGTGTGATTATTTTTATATATGCATATAAAAAGAAAATCACATACACACACAAATACCTCCAGCCTGTGTACTGTATGTATGCATGTATGCATGTATAAAACACACACAGTACCAGTCAAAAGWTGACACCTACTTATTCCAGGGTTTTTCAGTATTTTCTACATTGTAGAATAAGTGTAGACATCAAAACTATGAAATAACACACACATGGACTCATGTAGTGTGCAAAAAAATATAAAAATGTTTGAAATTCTTCAATGTAGCCACCCTGTGCCTTGATGACAGCTTTGCACACTCTTGGCATTCTCTCAACCAGCATCATGAGGTAGTCACCTGGAATGCATTTCAATTAACAGATGCGCCTTGTTAAGTTACAGTAATTTGAGGAATTTTATTCCTTAGTGCATTTGAGCCAATCAGCTGTGTTGTGACAAGGTAGGGGTGTATACAGAAGATGCCATATTTGGTAAAGTCCATATTATGGCAAGAATAGCTCAAATAAGCAAAGAGAAACGACAGTTCATCATTACTTTAAGACATGAAGGTCAGTCAATGCAGAACTTTTCAAGAACTTTGTAAGTTTCTTCAAGTGCAGTCACAAAAACCATCAACCATTATAATGAAACTGGCTCTCATGAGGACCGCCACAGGAAAGGAAGACTGAGAGTTACCTCTGCTGCAGAGGATAAGTTGATTAGAGTTACCAGCCTCAGAAATTGCAGCCCAAATAAATGCTTCACAGAGTTCAAGTAACAGACACATCTCAACATCAACTGTTCAGAGGAGACTGCATGAATCAGGCTTTCATGGTCAAATTGCTGCAAAGAAACCACTACTAAAGGACACCAATAAGAAGAGACTTGCTTGGGCCAAGAAACACAAGCAATGGACATTAGACCGGTGGAAATCTGTCCTTTGGTCTGATGAGTCCAAATGTGAGATTTTTGGTTCCAGAGTAGGTTAACGGATGATCTTCGCATGTGTATTTCCCACCGTGAAGCATGGGGAGAGGTGTGATGGTGCTTTGCTGGTAACACTGATTTATTTTGAATTCAAGGTACACTTAACCAGCATGGCTACCACAGCACTCTGCAGCAATATGCCATCCCATCTGGTTTGCGCATTTGTTTTTCAAGAGGACAATGACCCAATACACCTCCAGCCTGTGTAAGGGCTATTTGACCAAGGAGGAGAGTGATGAGTGCTACATCAGATGGAAAAACCCTTGAATGAGTAGGTGTCCAAACTTTTGACTAGTACTGTATAAAAAAACAAGCTGTAAAATAGAGGAAGATGCAACTGAAGCACACGGGGAGATCTTTGGTTTGTCTCCATGACATTCAGAAGCTGAGCTACAACCTAAAGTGGAGTCCAAGAAATTGGACCTTGCTTGATTAGTAATCTTGTGTGTGTGACTGTCGCTTTCAATTAATCTATTCACTTTTTGTAAAAGAATATGTAT
Organism: Salvelinus sp. IW2-2015; assembly: GCF_002910315.2. Lineage (NCBI taxonomy): Eukaryota > Metazoa > Chordata > Actinopteri > Salmoniformes > Salmonidae > Salvelinus > Salvelinus sp. IW2-2015. The sequence continues at coordinate 5,861,444 of NC_036850.1, read as the reverse complement.
AATTAAATTGAGGGTTCAAATAAATTATAGTAATAAAACATTTGGGGAAATTGGGTATAAACTTCATTTTCCTTATCCATTATTATCATCAAATAGCCTACCTACAATATGTTATGAATCTTGTTAAACGACATGGAATTGCAGGAAATGAGCTTCAAAAACAACAAATGACCTTTTTTTTATGTTAAAAAGGGGGCCATGAGGAAAAAAGGGTGGGAGACCCTGGAGTATGGGGTACAGAACAGGAGGGAGTTGAAGGTGAGCAGCTTGTTTTTGACTGATTGCAGTTTGAATGTGGATCATAAACATCTCAGACAAAAAGGAAAGATGATGCTGTACCTGCTTTGGCAAAATCCTCCTTGTTATAACTGAAGTCCTTCAGGAACGTGATGCTCTCAATGGCAGGGTTATATCTCCGCGATGTTTCCAGCAGCATGATCTGCAGAAAAACAAGGCACATCAGTGACAGGGGATCAAGTGAGAGACATCCTGCAAAGTAGATAATCTACTTGACATATTGAGACATGTGATCCTGAAAACCAACATAATGATAGAGCCAGACAGGATTTACCCTCCTCCCAGTGGTCTTGACTAGAAGTGAATTATTATTWTTWTTWTTTTTTTTTAAATAGGCGAAAGRGTGTTTAAAATAGGCAAAAAACAATATCAAGCCGGCATTTGTTATTACTGTATTTACCACTTTAACAAATCAGTCTGAGAATATGAGGGGAAAGACGGTAAACGGTGAGGAGATAGAGTAATACACTAGAAAAACCATGACTCACCTCAATGGTTGAGGTCTTCAGCAGGGCAATCTGGTCCTCTCTGGTGAGCTCTAGGAAGCCAGGCAACTGCTTGGCAAAGTCCACTATCTCCTGGACCGACATGATGGCCAGCTCGGTGAAGTGGGCAAAGCGCTGCTGCCGCGCCTCCCTGTTCTGGGGGTCCTGACTCTGGGGCCACGGCTGGAAATTAGATGGAGACAAAGACGTCAATAGATGAATGAATTAACAAATTATTCAATAAAAAAAATTAACACCTAATACAATGCAGAGATTTCACCATGTGCTCAGAGCTGCAGACCTACCAAAAATTGGCTAGATGACAAAGTTAATTTTCCCAAAATTCAACAGTAACAATATTTTGTGCAGTATTCTTGGCTAACATGTCTTTGAACATGCGGAGGTGTTGTRTAAATGTTGTGCAATGCAGAAATGTTGTATTCCACCTCCATATCAAGATGAAGATTTCATACCAATCCCTACATTAGTGCAACTGTCAATCAAGCAAAACTGTTTAAGATATCTAGCATGCCATATGTTAGTAGCTTGCCCTGTGGCGTCACAAAAGGATTGGGACACTCAGAGACAATCACCGTGACTTTGGGCCGGTCGATGAACGAGCGCTTGTTGCACTGCTTCTGCATGGCCACCAGCTTCTCGATCATCTCCAACTGCTCGGGCGCCAGCGGGACCACCTCCGGCACCGGGGTGGGGGTCACCACGGCAGACGTGCGTGCAGTCTCTTCCTCGTTCTTCTTCATTTTCTTCACTCGGATCTGCTCCTCTGAGAGAACGCCTGGGAATGCCAGGAACACATCAAATCAGCACAGTAATGACAAGTAGGAAAAAGACATACTACCATAGTTTGGGAGGTCAATTTCAATGATGTACTATAGCTTTTTATAGAGCTCTTGCCAAGCCATCTCCAATCAGTATCTATACATTTAATATTAGTGCATCTTCTACTGTTTTTTAGCACAACCCCTACATATCTAGGGTAAAAAAAAAAAGCACAGGTGTTTGAAGATGAATGTGTATATAAAAAATAAAAATGTCTGCCACAGGGAACTGTAGCTCAGAGACAACTCACATTGCTCCAGCATGCCCGCTTCACGGCACTTGCGCAGCCGGCACTGTTGGCACTTGCGGCGCATGTACATGTCCATCTCACAGCGGCCGTTGTTCTTGCACGAGTACTGGGCGCTCTTGATGACGCTGCGGCGGAAGAAGCCCTTGCAGCCCTCGCAGCTCAGCACGTTGTAGTGGAAGCCTGAGGCCTTGTCCCCGCACACGCTGCACACCTCGTTACCCAGCATCTTGGGTGCTGGACCCTTCTTCCTCTTCACCCGCTGACCCTCTGTGGAAACATAGAAAATGTATGTACTGAGGGGGGCGCTAGTGCGCATGGAGTAGAAGCGCTCCTTCAGATCTCCTCTCCTCTTATTTTGAAATCTTGAATTGTTATCGTTTCATTTCCAAGTTTGCAACAACAAAAAATATACACACAGTTGAAGTCGGAAGTTTACATACACTTAGGTTTGAGTCATTAAAACTTGTTTTTTAACCACTCCACAAAATTCTTGTTAACAAACTATAGTTTTGGCAAGTCGGTTAGGACATCTACTTTGTGCATGACAAGTCATTTTTCCAACAATTGTTTACAGATTATTTCACTCAATATTCACTGTATCACAATTCCGGTGGGTCAGAAGTTACATCATGGGGAAATCAAAAGAAAATCAGAAAAAGCCCTCAGAAAAAAAAATTGTAGAGTTCCTCTGTCCAGTGTCTGTGTTCTTTTGCCCATCTTCATCTTTTCTTTTTATTGGCCAGTCTGAGATATGGCTTTTTCTTTGCAGCATCTCGGAGTCGCCTCTTCACTGTTGACGTTGAGACTGGTGTTTTGCGGGTAATATTTAATGAAGCTGCCAGTTGAGGACTTGTGAGGCGACTTTTATACATCTTGGACCCAGTAGCCTCTGTCCCTAACCCGCTAGACTTATAATCAATTAATTTTGCAAACTATCTGGCTATTCAATAAATTGGGGGAAAGTGATCATGTGCATCTCAGATAATTTTACGACAAGTGAGCTAGAGAGGATACCATTTAAAGTGGTGCATGACCACTTAACTTACATGGCACTAAAAATACCTAGAAATCCAAAGCTCATCTTCAAGCTTAACTACTACAGTGAACTGGTTGCAAAGCTACAACAAAAAACAGAGCAGGAGTATGCCTCTTTCCATGATGGGGTTTCTCTTCTCAGGTTCCTTTATCTTTTCCAGAATCTTCAAATTTCTCACATCAATTTTTTAAGACATTGGACTCAACAACCTTGTCATTTGTCTGGGGTTACTAAAACCACCGTATTCATAAAGGCCCACTTGCAAAAGCCCAAGGAAAGTTGCAGCTTAGGCCTACCCATCTTTAAGCATTATTACTGGGCTGCAAATGCCAGGGCATTAACATACTGGCAACTGGGTTTCCCTGATAAGTTTGACATTATTCCCCCGTGGCTAAATATGCAACTCAAGTCTGTCACAAATTCCTCTCTTCCAGTCTTGCTTTTCTCCAAAGCAGAGTGCCCACACAAACTGACAACATTTCTTTGAGAAATTCTTTAAGAATTTAAGAAACCAGATGTTTGTAAGGTGCCTGATACCTCTGTATACACCCCGATATGCTTTAATCATTATTTTGTTCCATCTCAGTGTGATAAGGTATTTCTTGAATGGAGGGAGAAGGGACTGGCCACAGTTGAAGACTTATACATAGATAAGCAATTAGCATCATTTGTCCAATTTAAAGAATACATTCACTCCCCCATTCACATTACTTCCAAGACAGACACTATATCAAAGGGAAAATTCAAAATGCTGACACCCTCCCTGTACAACATTTATTTTATGCTTTGCTACAGCACCCTCCCAATTCAAAACACCTAATCTCAGTTTTTCTCCAAATACACAGGCCTTTACTGGTCATCAAGGAGACTTGGGGTAAAAATTGTTAAATATTGAGATCTCAGATGAACTATGGAGAGAAGCCCGGTCTAGAATTCACACGTTCCATCAATGCCAGATATCAATTGATACAATACAAAGTTGTGCATAAACTTCATTACTCCAAAACCAAATTACATATAATTTACCCCAAGGCCTCCCCACTGTGTGACAAGTGTAAAGCCTCAGAGGGTTCCTTAACTCATCTGTTTTGGCTCTGCCCCCTTCTCAATAATTATTGGAGGAACATCTTTGATTGGTACTCAAAAAGGTATATGAGAGGGCCACTGATCCTGACGCAGAACTCGCTCTCTTTGGTTCCTCAGTCTGTTCTAAGATCGTCCTACGGAGGAACAGGCTCTGATGTAGGGAATGGTGGCTGCAGAATTTAAGTCACCCACCCCCCTTGCTTCAGTAGATGGCTAGCAGAAATGTTTTACACCATTAACTTAGAAAATATTATATATATATWTTTTTTTTAAACCAACCCCTCCAGCAGATTTCTCAAGATTTGGGGTCTGTTTCTGGACCATCTGGACAGAGACTGACGAGGAACACTTACTGTTGTTGTAACTGTCATTCTTGCTCTATTCTTGTTACATGTCTTGCCTAAGCAATACTTCATTTCATATGTCTGGCAGCTGTGTTTTTTTGTTGTTGTGTGCTTTTGTTTTGTACTAAATTGCAAAAGAAAATCCTTTGAAATAAAATATTTTTAAAAAAGAACATGTACTGTCAATATGATATACAAATATCAGAGAAAGTAAATGCATATATGTAATGTCAATATTAGAGGTCAACTGATTAATCGGAATGGCTGATTAATTAGGGCCGATTTCAAGTTTATAACAATCGGTAATCGGCATTTTTGGACACCGATTGTGGCCGATTACATTGCACTCCCCGAGGAGCCTGCGTGACCTGTTATGCGAGTGCAGCAAGAAGCCAAGGTAAGTTGCTAGCTAGCATTAAACTTATCTTATGAAAACCAATCAATCTTAACATATTCACTAGTTAACTACACATGGTTGATTGATATATTACTAGTTTATCTAGCTTGTCCTGCATTGCATATATTCGATGCGGTGGATGTTCATTTCTCATCAAATCACAGCCTACTTTGCCAAACGGGTAATGATTTAACAAGCGCATTCGCGAAAAAAGCACTGTCGTTGCACCAATGTGTATCTAACCATAAACATCAATGCCTTTCTTTAAAATCAATACACAAGTATATATTTTTAAACCTGCATATTTAGTTAATATTACCCGCTAACATTAATTTMTTTTAACTAGGGAAATGGTGTCACTTCTCTTGCGTTCTGTGCAAGCAGAGTCAGGGTATATGCAGCAGTTTGGGCCGCCTGGCTCGTTGAACTGTGAAGGCCATTTCATCCTAACAAAGACCGTAATTAAATTTGCCAGAATTGTACATAATTATGACATAACATTGAAGGTTGTGCAATGTAACAGGAATATTTAGACTTAGGGAAATACAGAACGGTTCCGTATTTCACTGAAAGAATAAATGTTTTTTTTTCGAAATTATAGTTTCTGGATTTGACCATATTAATGACCTAATGCTCGTATTTCTGTGTGTTATCATTTTATAATTAAGTCTATGATTTGATATAGCAGTCTGAGCGGTGGTAGGCAGGGTCGTAAGCATTCATTCAAACAGCACTTTGTGCGTTTGCCAGCAGCTCTTCGCTGTGCTTCAAGCATTGAGCTGTTTATGACTTCAAGCCTATCAACTCCCAAGATTAGGTTGGTGTAACTGATGTGGAATGGCTAGCTAGTTAGCGGGGTGCGCGCTAACTTTAGTATTGCCAGTGTAACAGTATAGCTTCCGTCCACGCTAACTAGCACCACGCTAACCAGCGTTTCAATCGGTGACGTCACTCGCTCAGACCTTGAAGTAGTTGCTCTGCAAGGGCGGCGGCTTTTGTGGAGCGATGGGTAACGATGCTTCAAGGGTGGCTGTTGTCGATGTGTTCCTGATTCGAGCCCAGGTAGGGGCGAGGAGAGGGACAGAAGCTATACTGTTACACTGGCAATACTAAAGTGCCTATAAGAACACCCAATAGTCAAAGGTATATGAAATACAAATGGTAGAGAGAGAAATAGTCCTATAATTCCTATAATAACTACAACCTAAAACTTCTAACCTGGGAATATTGAAGACTCATGTTAAAAAGGAACCACCAGCTTTCATATGTTCTCATGTTCTGAGCAAGGAACTTAAACGTTAGCTTTTTTACATGGCACATATTGCACTTTTACTTTCTTCTCCAACACTTTGTTTTTGCATTATTTAAACCAAATTGAACATGTTTCATTATTTATTTGAGGCTAAATAGATTTTATTGATGTATTAAGTTAAAATAAGTGTTCATTCAGTATTGTTGTAATTGTCATTACAAATAGAATAAAATAGTAAAATAAATGTAAAAATAAATTTTATTTTTTATTAAATCGCCATTGGCTTTTTTGGTCCTCCAATAATCGGCATCGCTGTTGAAAAATCATAATCGGCCGACCTCTAGTTAATATACTACATGGAACTATCTGGGAAAATATAGGCATGTACTCTAAATATACAGTACCAGTTTGGACACAGCTACTCATTCAAGGGTTTTCTTTATATGTAYCATTTTCTACATTGTATAATAATAGTGAAGACATCAAAACTATGAAATAACACATATGGAATCATGTAGTAACCAAAAATAAATAAATAAATAAAAATCAGAACATATTTTATATTTGAGATTCTTCAAAGGAGCCACCCTTTGCCTTGATGGCAGCTTTACACACTTGGCATTCTCTCAACCAGCATTTTGAGGTAGTCACCTGGAATGCATTTCAATGAACAGGTGTGCCTTGTTAAAAGTTAATTTGTGAAATATCTTTGATGCATTTGAGCCAATCAGTTGTGTTGCGACAAGGTAGGGGTGGTATACAGAAGATGGTCTTTTACAAAATAGGGCTAAGCCCATATTATGCCAAGATCAGCTCAAATAAGCAAAGAGAAACAACAGTCCATCATTACTTTAAGACATGAAGGTCAGTCAATACTGACAATTTCAAGAACTTTGAAAGTTTCTTCAAGTGTAGTTGCAAAAACCATCAAGCACTATGATTAAACTGGCTCTCATGAGGAAAGGAAGAYGCAGAATTACATCTGCTGCAGAGGATATTGGAGTTACCAGCCTCAGAAATTGCAGTCCAAATAAATGCAGAGTTCAAGTAACAGACACATCTCAACATCAACTGTTCAGAGGAGACTGCGTGAATCAGGCCTTCATGGTCAAATTGCTGCAAAGAAACCACTACTAAAGGACACCAATAAGAAGAAGAGACTCGCTTGGGCCAAGAAACACAAGCAATGGACATTAGATTGGTGGAAATCTGTCCTTTGGTCTGATGAGTCCAAATGGGAGATTTTTGGTTCCAACTGCCATGTCTATGTGAGACACTGAGTAGGTGAATGGATGATCTCTCCATGTGTGGTTCCCACAGTGAAGCATGGAGGTGGGGGTGCTTTGTTGGTGACACTGATTTATTTAGAATTCAAGGCACTCTTAACCAGGATGGCTACCACAGCATTCTGCAGCGATACACCATCCCATCTGGTTTGCGCTTAGTGGGACTATCATTTGTTTTTCAACAGGATAATGACCCAACACACCTCCAGGCTGTGTAAGGGCTTTCTGACCAAGAAGGAGAGTGATGGCGTGCTGCATCAGATGACCTGGCCTCCACAGTCACCCGACCTCAACCCAATTGAGATGGTTTGGGATGAGTCGGACCGCAGAGTGAAGGAAAAGCAGCCAACAAGTGCTCAGCATACTTGGGAACTCCTTCAAGACTGTTGGAAAAGCATTCCAGGTGAAGCTGGTTGAGAGTGACAAGTGTGCAAAGCTGTCATCAAGGCAAAGGGTGGCTACTTTGAAGAATATATATTTGGATTTGTTTAACGCTTTTTTGGTTGCTACATGATTCCATGAGTGTCATTTCATAGTTTTGATGTAGAAAATAGTACAAATAAAGAAAAACCCTTTAAATGAGTAGGTGTCCAAAATTTGGACTGGTACTGTATAAGATGAGACTTCTACTACTGTCGAAAACAAACGGATTAGCCTGACGCTTGGACCAGTCCGACTGGTTTGATGACATCACTGAAAACACAGGTGCTAGGTCTCCCTCACAAAATATGTATCTTGACCTCAATGGGACTTTGTGGATAAATAAAGGTTAAATAAATACAAAAACATGCGCACCTGTGTTGGCAGGCATGTCGCCGGCGGGGTCGGCCTTGATGTTGCTGGGCTCCATGAGCAGCGGGCTGCTCTTCTCAGCTAGTGAGGAAGGCCCTTTCTGGGGGGGGCTGGAAAACCCTGCATGGTGGGGTAGTTCCAGGGGGAGGAGGTTGCCCTCATGCTTCATTTCTGCACTGCTGCGGTCGTCACCACTGCAGAGGCAGTCCAGTTGCAGCTCTGGGGCCCCGTCAAACACCTCACCTGCGATACAGAAACACACATTGCAGGGTGTCCAATCAAAAACGCATTTTTTGACCAATGGGTAAAATAATCATGTTAATTGTGTAGATCAGTGGTTCTCAACTGGGTTTTGCCTCAGGACCCAAATTGAACCAGGTTGTCTCAGTCGTGACCCAATATTCACACTTTTTTTTGTTGCCAAAATACATTCTGGAAAACAATTTTTTTAATGCTATATTGATAGTAAATGTAGCAATTATATGACAAGGGAACAACCTTTCCACCTCTCATTGTGGATGACACAATTTTCCCATATTCTTGATGAACTCACTGGTTTAAGACCACAATCTACCAAAAATAGCACTCCTAATAGCACTATATTGAAAATACTGTGATTGAAGAACAATTGTTCAAAGATTAAAACATTTAAAATGTGTCATTTATCTTATCAAGAGTGACTTGAGTCCTTACTTTTTTTCCTAATGTAAGTTCATTATTATTCTACATACCTGGTTWAAGTTTAGACTGGAGTATTATTTTACCCACGACCCATTCAAAACCTCCAGTTGAGAATTGCCGGTATAGATAATCCTGTAAGAAAGCCAATGGTCCAAACCGCATGTCCCTATCATAATCTGTTCAAAATGTAATAATTTAGGCAACCGGCTACCTGACAGGCTCACTTTCCTGTTGAACTCATTATCTTTCTTCTCGAATCCGCAGGACATAACAATAGAGGTTAGATGGATAGCGATTTTCAGACACGTCATGTAATATTTTAGTATATGCTTTTCATATTAATTCAAAATTCCTGTAATTTTTCAAAGATTTCTTACAAAAACAAGCGCATCTCTGAAATTTCAACTGAGCATATACCAAGCTTTTCATTTTCAAATCCTTTTACATTTAATTCTGCTTGTGTCATGCTAAAATTAGCTTTTTGCAACTTGCGGAAACAACTTTGATGACAACCACAAAAATGTAAAATCCTCAATAGCTATGTCAACAGAGCCCGGTGCTTATTATTGGATGCATTAGACATAATGTTAAATTATGTTTTCGAGAAAGACCCCACTGAACCATTCAGAACAAGAATAATCATATTTGCCTTGGTAAAATGTATTTTATACCATAAGAAAACATTTCGCCCACTGTAGGCAGAGTGGGCGGACAACCTACACATTGAGATGTTAGACCACTTTACGGTCACTTGCTGTGGCTTTACTTTTGAAATCATACATGACCACATCACCTTTCACATAGGACACTCAGTTCTAATAAAGTCACAAGATTGTGAGACGTTCACATTTAGGCCTAAATGTGCTCTGACTTCATACAACAATTACACCTGAAAACAGTCCTAAATGTCAATGATATAGGCCTATCTGTAGTAGTAAAAGAAATTATAATTTAACAACTTGAAGCTATAAAAAGTAGATGTTTTACTGCCGATCGGCTGGTAACGCTAGGTTCTATGACAATGTATACAAATAGCAACGTCTTCCTGTTACACTGTTGGTTCTAGGAGGTTGAAAACAAACAATATAATACTTCACATCCCTGAAACAGATGGGTTTTGGATTATGACAGGGTAAAAAAGTCATACTGAGCTAATAAATTTCTTTAAACATTTTATATTTTCATAACATGACTAAGCCAGTTCAAATATATATTTTTTTAAAGAATAGATATCATTTTTAATCTAAAATTGTCGCTATATATTTTTTTTTCATTCTGTAGTGTACTATGTGGGGTAACCTACAATGTCAGTGCAATGACAAGCGGGGGTCGACTGAGAACCCAGCTGATGAATGGGCGTTAAGGACAAGTACCCAGTCAGAGCATGACTAAAACAACATGGGGCTCTTAACCATGACCAACATCTGTGATATCAGTCCCAGACAGTGTGGACATCTGCACAGCAGCTTGTCATTACAAAATCAAATCTGCACCTGGGGTTAATGCAATAATATCATATAACTATGAGAGCCAATAGACCGTACTTTAACGCCATAAAGAAGTGAAAGTAGAAAACGTGCAATATCAAGTGCGCCTATACGTGTGGTCTCAGTTATATAGCCTGTAGACTAGGTTATATGGGGCAGGGAAGCACGGCGCAGTCGTCTTTAACTTCCTAAATATGATAGGCTATAGTTTAGACTCCAACGTCGACTGGAAATACATTTTACACTGCTTGAAAAATCATCCGGCTCACATTTGTCATTTAGAGGATGCTCTTATCAAGGGCTCAGAGGCACAGACAGGTTTTCACCTTGTAGGCTCAGGGATTCGAACCAGCAGCCTTTCAGTTACTGGCCCAACTAACCGCTCAGCTTCCTGCCACCACCACTTATACAAAATGCTCCTAAAAGTTATGCAAAACGTAGCTCTAGTCAAGTAAGTAAGTGTCCACTCTCCTATATTTCACCCAAACTACGTCTACACTATTGGCTGATATAGCCCAAAAAGACAGCTAGCCTAATATATAAAAATTGGCCACTTAAGAATCTCTAGTATTTTAACCTATTTCTTGTGCAAAAATAGCCTATTAGAAATTTTGACTAGGTGGCAAAATTGCTGGGACCGGGGCTGCGGTTTTCACCATTCACTTGGTATAGGCTTCCTTCTTTTCACTCTGTCATTTAGGTTAGTATTGTGGTGTAAGTACAATGCTGTCGATCAGATTTCTCCTATCAAAGCCTTTAAACTCTACACTGTTTTAAACCATGGCCTCACCATGGCCTCATGGTGAAATCTCTGAGCGGTTTCCTTCCTCCCTGGCAACGGAGTTAGGAAGTATCTTAGTAGTGACAGGGTATATTGATATACAATCCAAAGTGGAATGAATAGCTTCAACATGCTCAAAGGGATATTCAATGTCTGCTTTTTACATTTTTACCCATCTACCAATAGGTGCCCTTCTTCGCGAGGCATTAGGAAACCTCTGGTCTTTGTGGTTGACTGTTAGAAATTCACTGCTTGACTGAAGGATCTTACAGATAATTTCATGTATGAGGTACAGAGATGAGGTAGTCATTCAAAAATCATTTTAAACACTTATTGCACACAGAGAGTCCATGCGACTTGAGCTAATTTCTAGGAGTTGAATACCTGACTGAAGACATTTTAGCTTTTCATTCATTTCAAAACTAGTTTTGAAACTATAGACCATTCATTTCAAAAACGTCTAAAAACATAATTCCACTTTGACATTAAGCCAGTGACACAAAATCTCAATTTAATTCATTTTAAATTCAGGCTGGAACAACATTTGGTCAAGTCAAGGTGTATGAATACTTTCTGAATGTATTGTAGTTGAAATTGTCGGTCCGTCACCTGGCCTTAATTTCAACGTCCACAAAAAAAATGTTGGTCCTTAATTGGCTAAACCTAGACGTCTATGATTGGTTCAGATTTGGACCGGACGAAATCTGAACCAATCATGGACGTCTAGGTTTCGAAAGTTTGGACAGTACAGTACTTGACTACACTACTTTTCTTTACTGTATTAGAGTATAGATCAGAACAGTCCTTGTACAATAGAATGGAATAGAATGGAGTTTAGTAGACAGTAGAGCACACTAGAGTTGAGAGGTCCAGAAATCTGAAAAAAAAAAAAAAAAAACACCTTGAAAAATACAAAAAAATAAAAAAAGAAGTCACCTGTGTTTCATATTGAAAGTCAGTGTATTTCCTGCGTCAATAGAGTGATCAGGGGTGTTAGAATATAGTTTTTCTTCAAAGAAAATACATTAGCGCAACACATTCGGCAGAAAATAGCTTCCTTTTCATCAGGATGGCCACCAAAGTGCAATTCTATTTATAGGAGCCACATTTCAAATGAGCTTAGAATGAAAAAAATTATTTTTGGCAAAAACGATGCATGTTTATCATAAAAATAATGTAGCCAGCTACATATAGCCCTTAAATTTCCTAATTTTCACATATTACCAGAGAAAAGGAGAAAAGGTAGGTTACACTGAGAAAAGTAGCTACACATTAGTCAGAGCATGGTCTGCTGATAAAATGCCCGTTTGTGAATTCTCATCCAATTGGAGAAGTGCAACTGATGTACAAAATGTGTGCTGACAATATGCACCATTTTAGATCTGATTTACAAAACGCAGCAAGATATTTCTTATGTGGCAAAAAAAAATCTCAAAAATGCAGAATTCTGCATTAACACGACCCCTGTTGAGTACACTATAATGTAGTGTAGTATACTTTACTTGAATATAGTGTGCTGTACTCCGATGTCTGTTGCACACGTTTGGACATCTATGAATGGTTCAGATTTGGTCCGGTCCAAAGCAACCAAATTTGGTCTTGTTTTGTGGTGGAGCTCATTAAATTAATAGCCAGTGTAGAATAATACCCAAATATTTCTACCTTTGTGTACCTATTTAGGATACATCACCATGAAGAGAATGACATTCATATCCATAATTATGCAGGGACGGACCTATGATGAAATTCCGTTAACACAATTCTGTTACCAGGTGTAAATCCACTAGTGTAGTTTAATAACCAAATTAGATGCTTTCAAACGCAACATGTCATAGTTGACACCCCATTCTTTCTGCAGACGTCTTTGAATCTKAACTTGAAGCCTATATGTAACAGTTCTGGCAAAAAGTGGTCACTTGGGGGGGGGGGGCTGAAATTCTGCTACCAAACTTTGCATCTCCACAGTTCTTCAAGTAATTGTGTTTTTATAAAATGTTCTTGGTCAAATCTTAAAAGTAGCCTGTGCATAGAGTTTGAAATCAAATGGTTATTGATTGGTATACATTTTAAGTGTCTCAGTGCAACTCTATTACAGTGGAATTGTCTGTAGCTAGGAGACATGTTGTGGTTTAGTGGGTTGAAATTGATTTATTGAAATGTCCATGTGGTCTATATTAAAAGGGCACTTTGTAATAACTTAGAACAGGCTTTAAAATATTCAAGGGATTCGAATAGTACTCTTTGTGGAATGATTGATTGATACCCATTGATTCTTTCAAGAACATAACGTAGAAATGCCTCACGAAGCTTGCTTTACTCCAATGTTTGTAAACAACGTACGTGTAAACAAACTGTATAGCCTAAAAACGAATGATGATGGGGGGGGGGGGGTCGATAGTTACTTATAAGGACATTGTTTTTGAGATATCGTATAATTTTGACAATGGCACAATTTAATTTCTGCACTAGTTGGCTGTACCTGCAACAAAACGCCAGTATTTGTGCTACATCACCTTTGTTCAAATGTGAGCAATTAAGAAGAAAAAGCAGGGCGGCAGATGGCCTAGATTAAGAGCGTTTGCGCAAGTAACCGAAAAGTCACTGGTTTGAATCCCCGAGCCGATTAGGCCCAAAATCTGCCGATGTGCCCTTGAGTAAGGCACTTAACTCTAATTGCTCCTGTAAATCTCTGAATAAGAGCGTCTGATAAATTCCTATGATGTAAATGGAAAATGCCATCTGCCCCATATTCATTGACTCAATTCAACCATTTTGGCAAATGTAGGCATAATAAAAATGTACAAAATTAAAGAAACAGACTTACTTAGCATAGTCCTGTTATTCGTTTGAGCAGCACAAGTGTATTGCATGTCAGTAACTTGTCAGTGTGTTTAAGAGATTGACCAGAGAGACAGTTAAACTGGGCATCTGGTGTTCAACATACCTTTGAAGTAATGTCTTGTTATGATCTGTYCATCTTGCCCATGTGAGACTGAAACCTCATTCAATGTGGCTGCTACCCTGGCATTGACAAGCGAACGGCTTTAAGGACAGGCCCGTTTGTGTTCCACGCTAAAAAAAAAGAATAATAAATTAAATACTACATCCTTCTGTCCTCGGTCTCGTGGAAGTTTTATGACTCAAGAATATCTTGAGAGAAACGCAAACCCTTCTGCTAGCCAATATCCTGTGGGAGACAGAAACAGAGAGATGGAGGAAAGGGAGGGGAGGCAGGGTGGAAACAGGAACACAGGCGAGGTAACTATTGGTCGTTTGCATGGCTCTGAAATCCCCATAGGGCCTTGTGCTGCTCAAATATGTTCATCTTGGAGTGTGTCTAACCAGCCACTTCTCACAAACACAATACAAAAAAAGGGCCTTCTCAAAGTCTAAAGTAGGCTTGTGAACAGAGAACTAACAAATCACAAGTTAGGGTGTAATAGTACACCCTTTGTACTGAACCGTTCGGTATGGGGACCTCAGGTCTGTCCGCACTGAACCCCAATTAATACATTTTTTTAAATGTACAAAATAAAAATACACTAGGCCTATAAGCTATTGTAGGCCTATGCCTCAAGTAAATCTGAACTGAAAAACATTTCAGGCTATTCCATAAAACATTTTATCTTAATTGTCGCATTTGAAACTGTGCTTTTGTGAGGCGCAGCCAGGAACTAGTTTAAATCTCCAGTTTGGGAACATTATGTCTTGCCAGATTACAACAGCGATGGACAGATAGTGGATAAAACGTTAACAGTACGTCGCCACGCTCAAAGAGAATAGCCTATGCATGTTGACACATTTCAGGGCTCCACAGTGCAACCATTTCTCACATTTCAATAAAAATGTTAATGGTGTACCAGCTAAATTGCAGTGGTCCATTGCAGGAATAGGTCCATTCTATGAATTATGTTTCTATAATTGAAATGACAGCCACCTTGTATTCAAGAGCATGTCTCAACCGATGGCAGGCACAACACAAAAACCTCAGATGATGTAAAGTAGGGTCTAAGCTTTAATATAAGTGAATGTAAGGCAATGCTAGAGGTGTCTCTAGAGACCTGGGTTCAATCCCGGGCTGTGTCGCAGCCGGGAGACCCGTGAGGCGGCGCACAATTGTCCCAGCGACGTCCCGGTTAAGGGAAGGTTTGGGCCACCGGGATGTCCTTGTCCCATCGCGCTCTAGTGACTCCTTGTGGCGGACAGGGCGCAGGCACGCTGACCTCAGTCGCCAGCTGTATGGTGTTTCCACCGACACATTTGTGACGACCCTCCCACTCTGTCTGCCGTATTCTCTCTTTGTTCTTGTTTCCTTATTAGGATGTCGGTGGGCGGAGTTGGGAGGGTCGTCAGCTACATGGGAAACACCTGGGCCCGGTGTCTCCCAGGATAAATACACCACTTCCCCATTCATGGAGGGGACTCTCTCCATGCAGACACCGTCATAGATTTTGTTGTGGTTTTTTGTGACTTTTTGGTTGTTTGCTTTAGCACCTTTCAACACACTGCATTATCACATTCATGCATGCAAACCACTCACTTACACTACTGATTACTGATTACACACACCATTGTTAATTGCATTTAGGTTTATTTTAATTAAATATATTTTGTTACTCCTTATCTCCACGTTGTCTCTCTTTGTTACGGGCTTTGAGCCGGTTCGTGACACATTGGTGTGGCTGGCTTCCGGGTTAAGAAGCAGTGTGGGCTGGCGTGGCTCGCTACCTTCGCCTCTACCGAGTCGGTACGGGAGTTGCAGCGATGGGAGAGACTACTACAATGGATATCACGAAATTGGAGGGGGAAAAGGGGGGGGGGGGATATATATAATAACACCTCACGGTGTCCTGTGTGAATTTAAGTATGCTCTCTCTAATTCTCTCTTTCTCGGAGGACCTGAGCTCTAGGACCATGCCTCAGGACTACCTGGCATGATGACTCCTTGCTGTCCCCAGTCCACCTGGCCGTGCTGCTGCTCCAGTTTCAACTGTTCTGCCTGCGGCTATGGAACCCTGACCTGTTCACCGGACGTGCTACCTGAGCGGAACTGAACTTTAGTCATTTCGGTAATGAGAAGGACAAGTGTCATAAAGGTTATTTTTGAGAAATATATCCTCATTCTGAAAACAGAAGTGAAGAAATTAAATGAATCGGTGCTCAACTAAGGACTACTCCAATGGATGATGCATCATGGGTGAATAGAAATTTATTGAAAAAAAATGAGTTTGTACAGCAACTTCAAACAGTGTTATGAGAAACATGTCCACAGGTGTTGAAGTAATAAACATTATAGTTTAATGTAAACAATTTATGGCCAAACTACAGCAGCCGTGTTTTATTCAAATAAACTTAATAAAGATGACCCGAAGATTTCATGATTTGGTAATGAGACTTTGGGGTGACATTTTTTCCCCATTATAATAAAGACAGTGCCATAAACTAGGCATCTTAGTCTTCAGAATTATAGTTCACCGTTGCAGATGCATCACGGATTTCGAACTCAATTTGCTAAGCCACGGTTAAAGCTGGTTTCATGAGAATCACAGTTGTAAAAAAAAAAAAAAAAAAATGTGATTCTTAAAAGAACCACAGCTACGCTAGACTCCACATGAGCTTAGTACAACCGTCTTACCAAGATAACTAGGGCTAGGAATTGCCAGGGACCTCACGACCTGATCAAGACACTTTGGTGCCCCGATTTAATATGTATTTAAATTCTCATAATTCTAGATGTGTTGCGATTAGATACTGCGATTTAATTGCAATTTGATGTTCCAAACATATTGCTCACTACATGTCCTCTGCTGAGAAACAAGACAGAACATAAGAACATTTATTTTGATCAGTCATGGAAGTAAAAGTGCTGAAAATGTGTTGGCTCACTGTTTAAAAAGGAAGATGGGTAAAAAGCTATAGGATGAAAAATACCCGTGTTAATGTGCAGGTAAAGCCAACTAACATTAGCTAACGAATCTTAGCACCAGTGGTAGAAAAAGTACCCAAATGTCATACTTGTGTAAAAGATACCTTAATAGAAAAATCAGTCAAAATCAGTAAAATACAACCAGTAAAATTCTACTTGAGTAAAAATATTTGGTTTTAAATATACTTGAGCATAAAAAGTTTATGTAATTGCTAAAATATACTTAAGCATCAAAACTATAAATCATTTCAAATTCCTTATATTAAGCAAACCAGATGGCACACTCCAACACTAGGATATTACATACAAACCAAGCATTTGTGATTAGTGAGTCCTCCAGATCAGAGGCAGTAGGGATGACCAGGGATGTTCTCTTGATAAGTGTGTGAATTAGGCCATTTTCTGGTCCTGCTAAGCATTCAAAATGTAACGAGTACTTTTGGGTGTCAGGGAAAAATCTATGGCGTAAAAAGTACATTGTTTTCTTTAGGAATGCAGGGAAGTAAAAGTTGTCAAATATAAATAGTAAAGTATCAAAAACTACTGAAGTAGTACTTTAAAGTATTTTTAATTAAGTACATTACACCCCTGCTTTTTACAAATCGAGTCAAATGAGTCAATATAATATTGTGATATGTAACTATTGATTTTACCCGCACCACTATTGACAACCCCAAATAAAATAGGCTATACTTGTTTGTAAAAAAGCTTCAAAATAAGTTTAAAACGATGTTTTTGATATCGTGGACTGTCAGTTGTATCCAAGTACCATCTATGAATGTAAGAGAGATTAGGCCTACATTTCTCCAGGCCCATTTCTAAGTTATGGCAAAACAAGTGCCTGGGCTGTCGTTGATGAAAAACTAAAGAAGGATTGTTCCTTTCAAGACTTTTTGCCTATTTAAATGTACTGTGTCCTAGGCTAACAATTTCCACTTTAGAGGACAGGAARGCTGCAGCTGGTTTGAAAGCTTGAGTTGACTGGGTGAATGAGGATCATTGGGCTGTGGGCCACTGACCTAAAGTAACCTCACTCCCTTGCTCATTACAAGTCCAATGTTCTGTAGAGCTTATCAGGAACCTTTGTCCAGGAAATGGGTGCTACTGTTCTCAAAGACTGGTGGAATTTAAATCATAGGAGGCATTCCCAATACATTATAAAATCTTTTTTTTTTTTTAAAGGGGATATCTGCATTTGCTACATCCATTTATTTTATTTTATTCATGATATACGCCCATTGATTCCTGAAGAGGCCTAATTCAAAAACCTTACTTAAAAAAAATAATTTTGGTCAAATAGATTACATTAATTTAGTTCCATGTCTAGGGGGAGCAGACATTCTGAGGTAGGAAATTAGGAATATGCCCTTTAATCCATTTTATTCTGTACTTTATTCGAAGCCTGTCATGAGAGCTATAGGGAACGGTCCCCTCATTTGTAAACATAGGATTGTTACTCAGCAATGGTGAAGATGCCATACAAAGGTTTAAGAGAACTCGTGTTGCTTATGCCAAAGTTTCAGTACCTCCTTTGATGGTGAGCACGCATGGGAGTGTGTGTGTGTACGTGCAATCTCACAGTGAAAGGCAGCAAGAGACTGAGTTCCATCACAGTAGAACATCGAGTGGCAGTAAGCAAATTGGGTGTAACTTTTGTTTTCTCCTGAATGTCACAACATCAGCGGATGTAACTCTACTGGTTAAGCGAAAAGTCTTCCATACTCAGCACCAACAACAGCGTGTGAAAGATAACATTAGCAGATTTTGACCATCCATAATCACACTTCAAGGAATTCTGGGTACAGAACTAGTTGGGAGTTCTAGTCATTATATKTATATGAGTTTGGCCTCTAATGACCCACTGAGGAAAGAAAAAAGTCACCTCAAATTAAAATCCCCCCCCACACACACGTAGAATTGGACATGGACACAATTACTACCGTTGCTAGCTAGTAACGGGCTAATGCGACGCTCCATTAGCCGGTACAGGATAGGTACGGTTTGGCGAAGCACCGAAAATTTTTGACCAACCATAACGATACTATCTTCATTCTCGATTCGGTCAAACCTTTATCCACATTTTGTTACAGCCTCATTCTAAAATGTATTAAAAAAATATATAATAATTAAATAGCAATCTACACACAATAACCCATAAAGACAAAGCAAAAACAGGTTTGACATTTTTACAAATGTATTAAACATAACAGAAATACCTTGTTTACATAAGGTATTACATAGTATTCAGACCCATTTCCATGAGACTAAATTGAGCTCAGGTGTATCCGGTTACCATTGATCATCCTTGAGATGTTTCTACAACTTGATTGGAATCCAATTCAATTGATTGGACATGATTTGGAAAGGCACACAACTGTCTATATAAGGTCCCACAGTTGACAGTGCATGTCAGAGCAAAAACCAAGCAATGAGGTCGAAGGAATTGTCCGTTGAGCTCCGAGATAGGATTGTGTCGAGGCACAGATTTGGGGACAGGTACCAAAACATTTCTGTAGCATTGAAGGTCCACAAGAACAGTGGCCTCCATCATTCTTAAATGGAAGGAGTTTGAAACCACCAAGACTCTTCCTAGAGCTGGCCGCCTGGCCAAACTGAGCAATCAGGGGAGAAGGTCCTTGGTCAGTGAGGTGACCGAGAACCCAATGGTCACTCTGAACCCGATGGTCACTCTGACAGAGATCCAGAGTTCCTCTGTGGTGATTGGAAAACCTTCCAGAAAGACAACCATCTCTGCAGCACTCCACTAATCAGGCGTTTATGGTAGGGTGGCCAGACGGAAGCCACTCCTCAGTAAAAAGCAGATGACAGCCCGCTCGGAGTTTGTGAAAAGGCAGCTGAAGGACTCTAAGACCATGAGAAACAAGAATCTCTGGTCTGATGAAACCAAAATTGAACTCTTTGGCCTTAATGCCAAGCGTCATGTTTGGAGGAAACCTTATACCATCATGCTGTGGGGAGGTTTTTCAGCGGCAGGGACTGGGAGACTAGTCAGGATCCTTGATAAAAACCTGCTCCAGAGCGCTCAGACTAAGGTTCACCTCCCAACAGGACAACGACCCTAAACACACAGCCAAGACAATGCAGGAGTGTGGCCCAGCCGGAGCCCGGACTTGAACCCGATCAAACATCTCTGGAGAGACGTGAAAATAGCTGTGCAGCGACACTTCCCATCCAACCTGACAGAGCTTGTGAGGATCTGCAGAGAACGGGAGAAACACCTTAAATACAGGTGTGCCAAGCTAGTAGCGTCATACCCAAGATGACTCCAGGCTGTAATCGCTGACAAAGGTGCTTCAACAAAGTACTGAGTAAAGGGTCTAAATACTTACGTAAATGTAACCTGTTTTTGCTTTGTCATTATGGGACATTATGTGTAGATTGCGGGGAAAAAACAAATACATTTTAGAATAAAGGCTGTTAACAAAATGTGGAAAAAGTCAAGGGGTCTGAATACTTTCCCAATGCACTGTATCTTCTAAAAAGTCAGTGTCCAGTTGCAGGTGGTTAGTTTGAATTTAGAAAACGCTCTGTTATTAAAATAAATCCATGTTTTCCTTCATGAAGTAATCCAACAATGTGTACGCAGCCATCTTGTCTTTTTAAAATATTCTCTCATTAATCGAGACAGGTGAGTGTCATAATGACATACTGCACTTTGGGGTGGACCCACTGGAGTGTATGGTTGATGAAACAGTGAAGCATGTGTTGGTGTATTGTTCTAAGTACCAGTATGTGGAAGAGAGGGATAGATTGATGGTCATTGAGGATGGACAGGGATGGATGATTGACTACACACTCCAGTACAGTAGGTGGCGGCATGCACCTCTAACGTTTGTTTGCGGACCGCCATAATCTTATAGAAGGGGTGGACACACCTGTCTCAATCAATTACTATTATAACCTACCCATAACCAGAAACCATGGATAGATGGCAGAATTCGCGCTAAACTGAAAGTGCAAACCACCGCATTTAACCATGGTTGAATACAAACATTTTAATTATTCCCTCCGTAAGGTAATCAAACAGACAAAACGTCAGTACAGAGATACTTTAATAATGGAAAAATGGTTGTAATCAATTTATCACTAGCCACTTTATATAATGTTTACATAACCTACATTACTCATCTCATATGTATATACTGTACGCTATACCATCTACTGCATCTTGCCTATGCCATTCGGCCATCACTCATTTATATATTTTTATGTACATATTCATTCCTTTACACTTGTGTGTATAAGGTAGTTGTTGTGAAATTGTTCGGTTATATTACTTGTTAGATATTACTGCATGGTCGGAACTAGAAGCACAAGCATTTTGCTACACTTGCATTAACATCTGCTAACCATGTGTATGTGACAAATAAATTTGATTTGAAAGTGGAGTCACAATTCAACGGCTCAGACATTAGACGTATGTGGCAGGGTCTACAGACAGGGTCTACAGACAATCACAGATTACAAAGGGAAAACCAGCCACATCGGACACCGACGTCCTGCTCCCAGACAAGCTAAACACCTTCTTTGCCAGCTTTGAGGACAACACAGTGCAACACTCTTCAACCTCATTAGGCTGAGAAAAAAATTTGGCTTGGCCCCTAAGACCCTCAAACTTTTACAGATGCACAATTGAGAGCATCCTGTCGGGCTGTATCACTGCCTGGTACGGCAACTGCATCGCCCGCAACAACAGGGCTCTCCAGAGGGTGGTGCGGTCTACCCAACGCATCACCGGGGGACACACTACCTGCCCTTCAGGACACCTACAGAACCTGATATCACAGGCACGCCAAAAAGATCAACCTCCCAAGCCAAGGCCTGTTCACCCCGTTATCATCCAGAAGGTGAGGTCAATACAGGAGCAACAAAGCTGGGACAGAGAGACTGAAAAACCACTGTCTCAAGGTCATCAGGAATGTTAAGTAGCCATCACTAGCTGCCTACCACCCGGTTACTCAACCCTGCAACTTAGAGGCTGCTGCCCTATATACATAGATATGGAATCACTGGTCACCTTAATGTTTACATACTTCTTTACACATTTCATATGTATATACTGTATTCTATTTTAGTCAATGCCACTCCCACATTGCTCATCCTAATATTTATATATTTCTTAATTCCATTTTAGATGTGTGTATTGTTAGATAATACTGCACTGTTGAAGCTAGGAACACAAGCATTTTGCTACACCATCTGCTAAATATGTGTATGTAACCAATAAAGTTTGATTTGATGAGAGAAGATTTGAAATAGACAAGATGGCAGCATACACATTGTTGGATTACTTCGTGGAGCCCCCAAAAAAAGTATCTGAGCATTTTCGAAATTCAAACGAACCACCTGGAATTAGACATTTTTAAATATACATGTTTGGCCAAATCGAGAACTAAGATAGTGTTGCCAAGTTAAAGTTGATTGTAAATTATCTGTGCTAAGCCAAACAGTACCTATCCTGTAACCGCTAATGGAACATCACAACATTGTTAGCCCGTTGCAATCTGCTAGCTATGTATCACAATCACATTTAACAACCATGATCAAAAACACAACTAATCTCATTTGTAAAAATTCAGAGTCTGACAAATTGAGCACAGACTTCATTAGTCACCATCAAGTTGTCAAATGCAGCACGGGGCAGCAGGGTGGCCCAGCTGTGAAGAGCGTTGGGCCAGTAACCTAAAGATTGCTTGTTCGAATCCCCTAGCCGACTAGGTGAACAATCAGTCGATGTGCCTTTGTGACAACACTGTCCAGCTATTGAAGTTGTGTTGCAATCTTATGGCAAGATCCCAACTTACTATTTCGCAATCATGTCATCATGACCATTGGGGTAGTTAGATAACAATATAGTTTGCTAGCAGTTAGCTAACTCGCTTTCTGATGACAGTGATGTTGGCGTTAGTTAACTAAATAACTAGGTAGCGTTTGCTAGGTAACTACTAGTAGCTAACGTTAGCAAGTTGTTTAACGCAGAAAGCTAGCCACATAACTCATTTAAACTTCATAAACGCTTCACATTTTAACTGTTAGGCATTGCCTTAACCATGTTATTCTGTGGCTCGTACGCTGTTTTTCTATAACTAGCTATTTAGAAGAGCTAACTAGCTAATGTTAGCTCTATCGGTAAACAAATACATGCCTGCTTAGCACGCTAACGTTAGCTATGGCCCAAGGGCTAACTCTGGCTGGTGGTGGTGGATTCTAGCTACCAAGTTCGTCAGCTAGCTATTCGAGTAGACAGAAGTAGAAAAAGACAACTGTATCATGTCCAAACTGGCATTTCAAGAAAACAAACTATCCTACGCAACACAAAAAGTCAGATTTGGTGGCTTGCCTGAGTTTGTTACCGATAGTCACCCCGTTTCGTAGCGACTAGCCAGACAGATCCCACGAAGTCCTGCTGCACGGTCGGTGTAGTCAATCATGTGACTTGAGCAGGAAACAGGTAGAGCTAGGCCTAAATACATTTAAGCCGAAGCCACAAAGATTTATCAATGTTAACACACATAGCCTAGATACAACTAAAAGGAATACATTATTGCGAATGCCACATATTTAACTGCACCACCCCCGGCCTTGACCAAAAMTGATCTGATCGATTGCACATGACGTCACGACGACAATTTGTAAACTCGATCCATTTTGAAGAGGGGTCGCAATGTATGCTACGTTCAAAACAACTGTGAACTCGGACAAATACGGTGAAATCATGACCTCAGTGATCCTCGTGTCGGAAAGTCGGAGATCTAGAATGAGGCCCGAGTTCTGGAGTTGGAATTCCAAGTCGGATGACCGTTCAAGTCGAGTTCGGGTTTTTCCGGAGATCCCAGTTGTTTTGAACGCACTGAAGTCCGATATTTCGGAGTTCCAAGCCCGCAGTTGTTCTGTGCGTGGCAATATTTCTGGAAGATGTGGGCACTTTAGCAAACGATATCATTCATGCATTATTTATTTAACCGTTATCAGGGAGTCATACTTTTTTACATATGAGCCCTGGATTACATAAATTGCAAAAAATAGAAATGCAAGCAGAAAGAAAACACGGTCATAAAGAATGTATTTCCATGTTTCTCTTGCTGCTTTGGAATAGAAGTTGGCACAAATTTGGGCCATGGAGAATAAACAATATCATTTCCGGTAGGTTGTGCACACTAAAGTAAACAAAGATTATCTATTAGATTGATAGAATAGTCGAGTGACCGCTCTAAAGTGAGGAAATGGAATGGAGTCCCTGGAGAAGGCGGTCAGGAGTAGTGCAGTTTTATCATGAGGAGACRTATACTTGGAAAACGGAGGAGGAATGAAGGGAAATTGAGAGGGAGAGAAGGTCTAACAGAAAGAGAGGGTGAGATTGAGTCGGATAAGAATGGTGGGGGGAAAAGGGAGATGGTTTGTTAAAGAAGAAGGGGGGAAAATGTAAGCAGAGGGAGCTGAAGACAGGAGGAGAAATGGAAGTGAATGAGGGTGAAGTATCAGAGGTGGTAAATGCGGGAAAGTTATCGGAGACCGAGGGATGCACCGATGATCAGGATAAAGAAGAGTCTGTGACAGTAGGAGTGACGTTTATGGAAAAAGTGGACTCTTGCCTTTTGGCTGATCCATTTGTGGTTTTACGGTGGGTGAAAAAAGAGTTGGGTCATGTGGAATCGGTGAGGGTAACTAGAAGTGGTCTAGTGATAATTGTTTCTGTTTCTGTTGGGCAGAGGGAGAATGCGCCTGAAGCAAAACGAATGGGGCAATAAAAGTGAATCGTTTCGTTCTCAAGAAAGGGGCACCAATGAAAAAAGTGATAACTGGGGTAGCAGTAGATATAAAAGTTGACCAGCTGAGGGCAAAGATTCCCGGTGTATATGATGCTCGTCGTTTGATGCGACGCAGACGGGGTGACGAGAGTGGGTAAACAGAAGGGTCATTGTCTGTTCTTTTGAGTTTTAAAGTTGAGTCTTTGCCTGACAAAGTGAATTTAGGATATATAAGTTATCCTTTACGAGCGTATGTGCCGAAGACATTAAGATGTTACAGGTGTCAAGCTTATGGGCATGTGGCAGCAGTGTGTAGGAGGGAGGGTCCAAGGTCTGGGAAATATGCAGAAGGGCATGCGACAAAGGAATGTGTAGTATTGGGGAACGTAGTGGAATGTGTTAATAGTAATGTCCCATATTACATTTTACATTTTAGTCATTTAGCAGACGCTCTTATCCAGAGCGACTTACAGTAGAGTGCATACATTTTATTACATTTTTATTTTTTTATTTTCTTTACATACTGAGACAAGGATATCCCTACCGGCCAAACCCTCCCTAACCCGGACGACGCTATGCCAATTGTGCGTCGCCCCACGGACCTCCCGGTTGCGGCCGGCTGCGACAGAGCCTGGGCGCGAACCCAGCCCAGCCTGGGCGCGAACCCAGAGACTCTGGTGGCGCAGCTAGGACTGCGATGCAGTGCCCTAGACCACTGCGCCACCCGGGAGGTCGGGTGGTCGGGAGGCCACCCATATGCGAGGTCGGGAGGCCACCCATATGCGAGAGAGGTAGGTTGAGGTTTCCAGGGTTAGAGTAGTGCAGAAGTTGTCATATGCTGAGGCAGTGAAGAAAGTTGAGGAAGATGGGTTAAGGGGGAGGAGTGGTGAGAGTAGTAGAGATATACCAGTACAGAGGGATAGGCCAAACAGTGAAATAAGTTTCAGTAAGATTGGATTTATAGCAATGGTTATCAATTGTACTGTAGGCATGGAACGGAATTCTCTGAAAATTGAGGTTGTGGTGGCAGCTGCAGAGAGGTATTTGGGTGTGCGAGACTTGACATCAGAAGAGTTACAGGGTGTGTTAAGTGGTGATCTCCCATCCTTTCAGGATGATGGCATGAAGTAGGAATAAATACATTTAATTAGTGGAGTAGGGTGGTGTTAATTTTATTTGATCATTTTGAAATGAGTGAGTGTAGTGTTAGATGGTAGGGTATTTATTTAGTTATTATTTATTTATTTTTTCAAGCAAGTATAAGGGAGTTGTACTCCAGTCTAGTAGGTGGCGGTAATGCAACAATTTGGATGCCAACCGCCGTTAAACCTCATAGAAGAAGAAGAAGAAGAAGTGACCGCTCTAACAATGGAAATGCATTTACATTTACATTTAAGTCATTTAGCAGACGCTCTTATCCAGAGCGACTTACAAATTGGTGCATTCACCTTATGATATCCAGTGGAACAACCACTTTACAATAGTAAATGTCCTCAAATGCATGTCCTCAAAGATGGAAGGCAGGCAGGAGGAGGCGCGTGTGAACAGGCACAACTCCGATATAAAGTCGGTTTGGCGAAATGCTACGTGTGTCCACTTAGATCATTGCAATCGTAACAACCTAACCATTACGACACTTCTATTCGAACAAATTAGCAATTACATTTTTTGTTTAGGAAATTTCGACACTAATGGACCTTTACTCACTTCATGGTCTTATTTTCGTAGACAGATTTTGGGCGGAGTAAACCCTATTGCTTCTCCTCTTCCTCTCTGAAGAAAAGCAAACAGGGGCAAAAAGGAAGGTGGTTCCTTGGTGGACTGAAGAGTGCACTGCTCCTATTCGAGGAATAAATAGGGCTTACAATGTTGTGTAGGAATATGACTCCAGAGAATCAACTTGATTTCCAAAGGAAGAGAGGTTTAGTACGTGGGGTCATTAAGTCTGTCGAGAGAAATGCATGGAGACAGCTCTGCTCTACAATAGGCAGGGGTACTGAGCTGGGGCATGTATTGTCTATGTTAAAGAAGATGACTGGAATAAGCAAGTCCACTCGAATTCCAGTTTTGGTTGTGGGTCAGAAAATGTCTGTAACTGATCAAGAAAAAGATGACTTGTTCAGGAAGACATTTGCTTGGGCACATAGTGGGGGTTACTTTGGATTAAGTATAAGCAACGTTTGAGATTTTAAATGCTCATGTTAACGTGTATAAGAAAAGGGATACTGTTACCGTATATGAGATGTGTTCCGTCTTAAAAGGCTGTGGATATACAGCCCCAGCTCATGAACAGCTGTTCTATGTAATGTTTAAGCATCTACCTGATGAGGTCATACATGTTCTGGAATTATTTAATACGAGTTAGAGTGAGGTGGTTATACCTTCTGGTTGGAAGCGTGCCGTAATATGACCTTTTGTAAAGCCTGGTAAGAACCCTTCATGGTGCTGATAGTTATAGACCAATAGCACTGACCTCTAACTTGTGTAAACGGATGGAAAAGAGGATAGTCTACAGATTGTCATGTTTCCTGGAACATAGAGGTTTATTGAGTTAATGTAAAAGTGAATTCCGTAAAGGTAGATCTACTTTGGATGCGTTAGTAAAGGTGAGCAATTAAATTGAAAAAACTCTGGTTATGATAGAATGAATGCCTACTGTCTGTTTTGGCATTGAAAAGGCATAGGACACCATGTGGAGAGCAGGCCTACTTTATTTTATTTAACTAGGCAAGTCGGTTAAGAACAAATTCTTATTTACAGTGACGGCCTACCCCGGACAAACCCTAACGACGCTGGGCCAATTGTGTGCCGCCCTATGGGACTCCCAATCACAGCTGGTTGTGATACAGCCTGGATTTTTTATTTTTTATTTAACTTTATTTAACTAGGCAAGTCAGTTAAGTTAAGAACAAATTCTTATTTACAATTACAGCCTACGAACAGTGCCTTGTTCAAGGGCAGAACAACATATTTTTACCTTACCTTGTCAGCTCGGGGATTTGATCTAGCAACCTTTCGGTTACTGGCCAAACACTCTAACCACTAGGCTACCTGCCAGAATCAAACCAGGGTCTGTAGTGACGCCTCTAGCACTGAGATGCAGTGCCTTAGACTGCTGCGCCAATCGGGAGCCCCACTGATTAAGATAGAAAGACTTGGTATTGGTGGGAGACGATTGTAATGGGAATTTTAATGTTTGTGCTTTTCTTTATAACACATTTCTGTGTTCTATTCATATGCTGTTCTAATAACCAATGTCTGTGTTCATGCAAGTGGCTGACTGTACAAATCACCCCTATCAGTGGCTGCAATTTGACAGTACGCCCAGACCGTGTTTTGAAAACAAATGACGTTGTTTTGAGAACAAACTAAAGATATCTCCGTTTCAAAGTCTCAGCTTAGAGAGGAGAACCCTCGTGAGGTATTGGTCTGTCACGTGTTATGAAACAGTATTGGTCGGTTACATGAATGAAACAAAACGGTAATGATTCATTAGTTATGCTAAATCATGCAAATATAACTTGTCTGTGTATAGCCAAAATATAAGACAACTGCTGGGTCAGCCCAGGAAGAGCTCCTGATTGATGTCTCTGTAACACAATATCCACGACACTATATAACTGGGTTTTGGCCTTATTTAATCGCTCTTTGCATTTTATTTTATTTCACTAGACAAATCCGTTAAGAACAAAGCCCTATGGGACTCCCAATCACAGCCGGTTGTGATACAGCCCTGAAATGAAACCAGGGTCTGTAGTTACGCCTCTAGCACTGAGATGCAGTGCCTTAGACTGCTGCCCCACTCGGGAGCCCCACTGATTAATATATAAATAATTGGTATTGGTGGGAGACTATATAACTGTCTTTTGGCCTTATTTAATTGCGTTAAAATAGGATCCAATATATCTGATGCCCATGGAGTTGACAACGCTATTCCTCAARGCAGTGCTATCAGTCCTATTTTGTTAAACATTATGATTAATGATGTGTTTTCAAATGTAGGTAGGGGTATTGGGGTTTCCCTATATGCTGAGGATGGAGCTATTTGGATGAGGAGAAGGAATATCTCTCATGTGAACTTCTATTCAACGGGCTATAATGGATGTTGAAAGATGGTCGATTGACTGGAGTTTTGAATTGTCGGTGGCGAAATCTTGCTGTATGTTCTTGTCAAAGAAGAAAGTTGCTGATAATATACCGTTGTTTCTGAATGGACAGCCTATGGGGAGAGTTTTTAAGTACAAATATTTGGGTCTATGGTTCAATGAGCGATATGAWCTCAAAAAAAGAAACGTCCCTTTTTCAGGACCCTGTCTTTCAAAGATAATTCGTAAAAATCCAAATAACTTCTCAGATCTTCATTGTAAATGGTTTAAACACTGTTTCCCATGCTTGTTCAATGAACCATAAACAATTAATGAACATGCACCTGTGGAATGGTCGTTAAGACACTAACAGCTTACAGACGGTAGGCAATTAAGGTCACAGTTATGAAAACTTAGGACACTAAAGAGGCCTTACTACTGACTCTGAAAAACACCAAAAGAATTATGCCCAGGGTCCCTGCTCATCTGCGTGAACGTGCCTTAGGCATGCTACAAGGATGCATGAGGACCGCAGATGTGGCCAGGGAAATAAATTGCAATGTCCGTAATGTGAGACGCCTAAGACAGCGGTACAGAGAGACAGGACGGACAGCTGATTGTCCATTGCAGTGGCAGACCACGTGTAACAACACCTGCACAGGATCGGTACATCTGAACATCACACCTGCGGGACAGGTACAGGATGGCAACAACAACTGCCCGAGTTACACCAGGAACGCACAATCCCTCCATCAGTGCTCAGACTGTCCGCAATAGGCTGAGAGAGGCTGGACTGAGAGCTTGAAGGCCTGTTGTAAGGCAGGTCCTCACCAGACATCACCGGCAACAACGTCGGCTATGGGCACAAACCCACCGTCGCTGGACCAGACAGGACTGGCAAAAAGTGCTTTTGTCGCGGTTTATCTCACCAGGGGTGATGGTCGGATTCACGTTTATCGTCGAAGGAATGAGCGTTACCCCGAGGCCTGTACTCTGGAGCGGGATCGATTTTGAGGTGGAGGGTCCGTCAYGATCTGGGGCGGTGTGTCACAGCATCATCGGACTGAGTTGCAGGCAATCTCAACGCTGTGCATTACAGGGAACAGGAATTCTCCTCCCTCGTGTGGTACCCTTCCTGCAGGCTCATCCTGACATGACCCTCCAGCATGACAATGCCACCAGCCATACTGCTTGTTGTGTGCGTGATTTCCTGCAAGACAGGAATGTCAGTGTTCTGCCATGGCCAGCGATGAGCCCGGATCTCAATCCCATTGAGCACGTCTGGGACCTGTTGGATCGGAGGATGAGGGCTAGGGCCATTCCCCCCAGAAATGTCTGGGAACTTTCAGGTGCCTTGGTGGAAGAGTGGGGTAACATCTCACAGCAAGAACTGGCAAATCTGGTGCAGTCCATGAGGAGGAGATGCACTGCAGTACTTAATGCAGCTGGTGGCCACACCAGATTCTGACTGTTACTTTTGATATTGACCCCCTCCTTTGTTCAGGGACATATTATTCCATTTCTGTTAGTCACATTTCTGTGGAACTTGTTCAGTTTATGTCTCAGTTGTTGAATCTTGTTGTGTAAATATTTGTATGAACATATGTTAAGTTTGCTGAAAAGAATCGCAGTTGACAGTGAGAGGACGTTTCTTTTTTTGCTGAGTTTACATGGAAAGAGCATGTCATAAATGTTCAAACAAAGTGTTAGAAGGTGGTGAATCTTATGCGTTCGGTCTCTGGTTATGAATGGGGTGCTGACAGACAATCGTTGATGGATATTTATAGAGCTCTGATCAGGACGACAATTGATTACTGGTGTATAGTTTATGGAACAGGGTCAACAACTTGGCTTCAGAGGCTGGACAGAATCCAGTATATAGTTTTATATAGAGCTTTAAGGATATGTAACGGTACATTTAAATCAATATCTGTATGTGCCTTACTAGTGGAGGCAGGTGAGGTTCCTTTGGATATACAGTGGGGGGGGGGAAATGTATTAGCTTATTGGGTTAGGCTGTGAGGTTGACCATCCAACTGCTACTGTTCTAGATGACTGTTGAGAATATACTAGTAGACAAGGCAGTGGTTTTGGTTGGACAGTTGGAAAGCTTGCTGATGAGAGTGGTTTGAGGTTGGACCTTCTGTGGTGATAGGGAATGTTCCTCCATGATTACTCCCAGATCCTGTTGTCGATCTAACCTTGGTAGAGAAAAGGAAAGATTGGTCAGAGGTCAGTCATATAGTGAAACTGGTTGACAATTACATTGGTCAAGGTTTTTATGCATTTTTACTGCTTTTCACAGATGGATCCAATGACCCAAACAGTGAGTTGCACAGGAGCAGGCGTTTACTTTCCTGAATTTGATGTGCAGATATGTAGAAGACTAACAGAACTGTCGGTATACTCAGTTGAATTGTTGGCGATAGTAGTTGCCCTCCAGTGGGTGGAGGACATACAACCTGTCAGAATTATAGTGGGCTCAGATTCCCTTTGTGTATTGAATAGTTTATCATCTGGTAAATCTAATAGGAGTGACCAACTATTGGAGGTATTAAGGTTATAATGCAGAATTGAGAGGCTGGGTGTAGATGTGAGATTCTGCTGGGTCCCAGCCCATTCGGGTGTGGAATGGAATGAAATTGTAGACCAAAAGAGTTAGCCAAAAGAGCTTTAAAACAAGATATAATTGATATTAATGTTCCACTGGTTAGAGGTGAGGTGAAATGTAAGATCAGAGCTAATTTGATAGATCTGAGGCAGAGGAGATGGGACTCTGAGCCAAAGGCCCGGCATTTACAGTATATGTCCTCCAAAGAAAGGTCGGTGGACCAAGATTCATAGGTCAGACTAGGAAGGAAGAGGTGGTGTTTTCTTCATTGTGCCTAGGACATTGTACATTGAACTCGTCATTACAGCTGGTTGTCAAGCATGTGAATGGTTTGTGTCTGGAGTGTATGGTCGATGAAACTGTGGAGCATGTGTTGTAATATTGTTGAATGTTAAAATCAAATCWAATTTTATTGGTCACATACACATGGTTAGCAGATGTTATTGCGAGTGTAGTGAAATGCTTGTGTTTCTAGTTCCGACAGTGCAGCAATATCTAATATGTAATCTAACAATTCCACAACTACCTAATACACACAAATCTAAGTAATGGAATACGAATATATACATATAAATATATCGATGAGCAATGGCAGAGTGGCATAGGCAAAATGCAATAGATGGTATTATATACATAAGAGATGAGTAATGCAAGATATGTAAACATTATTAAAGTGGCATTATTAAAGTGACTAGTGATCCATTTATTTAAGTGGCCAATGATTTCAAGTCTGTATGTAGGCAGCAGCCTCTCTGTGTTAGTGATGGCTGTTTAACAGTCTGATGGCCTTGAGATAGAAGCTGTTTTTCAGTCTCTCGGTCCCAGCTTTGATGCACCTGTGCTGACCTCGCCTTCTGGATGATAGCGGGGTGAACAGGCAGTGGCTCGGGTGGTTGTTGTCCATGGTGATCTTTTTGGCCTTCCTATGACATCGGGTGCTGTAGGTGTCCTGGAGGGCAGGTAGTTTGCCCCCGGTGATGCGTTATGCAGACCGCACCACCCTCTGGAGAGCCTTGCGGCAGTTGCCGTACCAGGCAGTGATACAGCCCAACAGGATGCTTTCAATTGTGCATCTGTAAAGGTTTGAGGGTTTTAGGTGACAAGACAAATTTCTTCAGCATCCTGAGGTTGAAGAGGCACTGTTGCACCTTCTTCACCACACTGTGTGGGTGGACCATTTCATTTTGTCCGTGATGTGTATGCAGAGGAACAGAGATGGAAAGATTGAAGTGTAGAGTCATTGAGGATGGTGGGGTTTGGGAGGGATTTTGGTGATGTGGGAGGGTGTATTGGAAGTTAGTAGGGCTCATTTTTTATTTCCTCAGAAGTACTGAGTTAGGTAAGAGGATTTAGAAATTTGGAGCTAATCTTGTAGACCGTGATTTAAACAACACCCTCCAGCACAGTAGGTGGCGGCATGCACCGTTAACGTTTGTTTGCAGACCGCAATTGTATCATTGAAGAAGAAGTAACAACACAGGCGTTGGACTGGAAGCGGTGCTTCCGATAGTTTATATTGCTACTAAATAAATTGACATCAGACCATACAAGCACGAGGTTCATCATGCCTGTCACCTGTGCAGTAAACGGCTGCACCAACAAGTTTATCAAAGGGT
Source organism: Salvelinus sp. IW2-2015 (assembly GCF_002910315.2). Classification (NCBI taxonomy): domain Eukaryota; kingdom Metazoa; phylum Chordata; class Actinopteri; order Salmoniformes; family Salmonidae; genus Salvelinus; species Salvelinus sp. IW2-2015. The sequence goes on along the minus strand of NC_036850.1, from coordinate 5,828,423 downwards.
CAGAAATACGATTTTACAGGTAAGGAGTAAAGGACTTCAAGCTAACGTTAGCTAGTTTGCTAACGTTCGCTAAGTCGTTCTTCAAATGTTGTTGTAGCTAAATGTGGTGTGTTTATGCGTGCGCAAGAGAATGCATGCTTGTGTTAAGCAGTGTTTCTTGTCCTGTTCTCAGGTTCCCCATCAGTAAGCCTCAGCTTGCCAACCAATGGGTACAAAGTTTGGGGATGAAAAACTTCATCCCTACACCTAACACTTGCCTCTGCTCAGAACATTTCAACCCAGATTGTTTCCGAGACTACAATGGCAAACAGTTTCTTAGGGAAGATGCCGTKCCCACCATTTTCGGTGCTGATTCATCGAAGGTAATGTATGGTTTCATAGTTGCTCAACCTAGTTTACCCAACTGTCTTTGTTTTTATTCAGCTAGACTACAAGATGTATGTTAAAAACATTGCAGCCTGAATTACGAAAAAGGGGTATGATGACCAAGGACACAAATGCGGCTAACCGCTTCGGGGCACCGTCAGACCGGGAGAGGGCTAAGACGCTGGAGAAGAGCAAGGTCAAGGAGAAACGACATAGTACCCGGGATACTGGCAAGGTGTGTCAACTTTATAAATATTTTTATCACCTCTCACAGATGGGTTTCACCCCTCTAAATGAATGTTAGTGTAAATCAGAGTATAGCAGGTGTTGGTGAATTTCTGCACAGTTAAGTGCTGTTTTTCAGAGCCTTGTGTTCACGTGCACAAGAGCATACTTCTCCTGTTTCATCTATCAACATTCACTCAAAGTTATTTTTTTGTTTTTGCAGGGAAGAGGTGATGGCAAAAAACGAGGTGGAGGACGAGGTGGAATCTCCTCAAACACTGACCGGTAAGAGTGGAAACCATCACTTTCCAGAATCCATCACTGCATGGGTCCACTGCTCTGCTACCTTCCTCGAAGGCTGCAATGTATGCTTGTTTTCATTATTGCATTTCAAATGGTTGCTAGTCAATCAAAATTTGTATCAGGGAGCAGGTAAACCAGCAGAAAGCAGTGTCATTCCATAAATGATGCACAACCAAGTAAGCAAGACGCAGACGGTAGTCACATACAGGCGGTAGGTCAGACGTTTCCATTGTTTTTGTGTATTTGCAGACAGACTATTGGGGCGAAGAGCAAAGTGTATGACAACAAAGGCCGCCTGCTCTCCTGCGGCAAGGACATGTGTGACTGCCTGGACGCGGACTGCATGGGCTGCTTCTACCCCTGCCCCGAGTGTAGCTCCCGCAGGTGTGGCGTRGAGTGCCGCTGTGACCGCAAGTGGCTATACGAGCAGGTTGAAGTGGAGGGGGGAGAGATCATCCGCAACAAGTACGCTGGCTAGTCTCCCCCATCCTTAGGCCTTGAACTATGACTGTTTTTATGTTCTGTTATTTTTTTCTCATTTTAGTTTTCTGTAAAACGAGGACAGGATAAGAAATGGTCTGAAGTTGCCAAAAGATACTAAATCAAGTTATCACAAGATGTATCAAGAGTAAATGAATAAGAAATAATACTCCCACAATGGTTTCAACCAAGTGTTATAAACATTGCATATGTAGTTTAGTTCCTGTACCGAGAGGGTCAATTCAAGAAAGTGTGTGCGCATACACTTCGCCGGTACCTCGCTACAAGGTCTCATGCAAAGGAAAAAGAGGTATATGACGGAGATTTGTTTCCACATTTTTTGAAAGTATGCATTCCTGAAGAATTTCCCACGTTTCATTTTCTGCCTTTCCTCATGGTTTTTGCAATTCTCCACTTGTTTTGATTAGTGATTACATATTTGTTTTGTGCCCACAGCTGTCAATTAAATTGGTTTTAATTCATATAAAAAATATGTGAGTGTCCAGATTCCAACCCTTGCTGTGAGCCCTACAAAAAGTTTATCATAATTATCGGCGATGACTGGTGGCTTCTTCAGTATCGTGTGTGTGGTTTTGCAACAATTTCCTAGAAATGTCCACGAGGTGTTAAGCGGTCAAAACAAGCGTGCCGCTTTACCACAGATCATCTCCATTACAGAGTGTTCTGTTCAATTTCACAATTATTTTCTGTGACCTATTAGGTCTATTTTGGGGTCGTGATAAATGTCCCATAGTCACAGTTGTGTGAATTACTACTTAAGTAGTTTCTTTGGTTACCTGTACTTTTTATATTTTTGACTACTTTTACTTCACTACATTCCCCCCAAAAATAATGTACTTTTTACTCCATAGATTTTCCCTGATACCCAAAAGTACTTGTTACATTTTGAATGCTTAACAGGATAGGAAAACGGTCTAATTCACAAACAGTTATGAAGAGAACATCCCTGGTCTAATTCACACGCTTATCAAGAGAACATCCCTGGTCATCCCTTCTGCCTCTGATCTGGTGGACTCACTAAGGACATGCTTGTTGGACTGTCCCTGGCTATCTGTAAATAAAAAATTGAGTGTGGTCTGTTTTGTTTGTTTATTTATACATTTACTTTTGATACTTAAGTATATTTTAAAAGCAAATACGTTTAGACTTAAGTAGTGTTTTATTGTGATAGCACATCAACAATGGAAACGGTACCATAGACTAGTCAAACCGTTGCTTAACATAAACTGGCTGCTGCAACAGCCTAACTCTACAGTATTACATTTCTAGTGGGTTTACTACGCAGCTGGGTGTTGCCATGCTTATGCGATCACAGTCGGTGTTGTCCGTCTTGCATTTGATGCAATCGCAGCTCTTGGCTACGGGTATGAAGAAGGGGTCGACTCCGGATGGACAGCCTTCCAGGTAGACCTTCTCGTAGGACCACTCCTTGAAGTTACACGCCCCCTGGGAGTGCGGCAGCCATGTGCTCTGATAGTTCAGATCCTGCCAACAAAAGCATTCATACCGGTAAATTGAAATCATCTGAACACTGGCCTTGTCCCAGATCTGTTGTAATGTATAGTCAACTCATGGCATGACAATAACCATAGTGCTTGGCAAGACAACTCAAACCAATCTGGGATTCGGCTAATGGAAACCATATTTTTTAAATTATTGCATGATTCATAGTGTTACTCTTCTGCTGCCATTGTGATCTACACAGAAAAATATAAACGCAACATGTAAAGTGTTGGTCTCATGTTTCATGAGCTGAAATAAAAAATTCCCAGAAATGTTCCATATCCACAAAAAGCCTATTTCTCTGAAATGTTATGCACAAATTTGTTTACATCCCTTTTAGTAAGCATTTCTCCTTTGCCAAGATAATCCATCCACCTGAAAGGTGTGGCATGTCAAGAAACTGATTAAAATGAATGATCATTACCACCTTGTGCTGGGCACAATAAAAGGCCAATTTAAAATGTGCAGTTTTGTCACACAACACAATGCCACAGATGTTTTGAAGTAGCGTACAATTGTCATGCTGACTGGAGGAATGTTGCCAGAGAACTGAATGTTAATTTATCTACCATAAACTGCCTCCAAAGTCATTTTAGACTACGTCCAACCGGCCTCACAACCATAGACCATGTGTAACCAGGATCTCCACAACTGACTTCACCTGCGGGATCTTCTGGGGGGGCCCTTTTGTGGGGTAAAACAAATTCTGATTGGCTGGGCCTTGCTCCCCAGTGGGTGGGCCTAAGCCCTGCCCAGGCATGTGAAATCCATAGATTAGGTCCTATTGAATTTATTTCAATTGACTGATTCCCTTATATGAACTGTAACTCAGTAAAATCTTACAAATTGTTGCATGTTGTGTTTATAATTTTGTTCAGTAATATCAAAGGGCTGCTGATGCAACCTGGTGCAACGTCAAATAGTAGAATTAATGATTTAGGTCAATTAGCACATACTCCTAGTCAATTAAATTAAACAGCAGAAAATGTAGCATGGCTGCACTACAATATATTACACAACAGCTCACATGCAACAGAATATATATATTTTGTTATTTATTGAACTAGGCAAGTCAGTTAAGAACAAGTTCTTATTTACAATGACGGCCTACCCCTGCCAAACGACGCTGGGCCAATTGTGCGCCGCCCTATGGGACTCCCAATCACGGCCTGGATTCGAACCAGGGACTGTAGTGATGCCTCTTGCACTGAGATGCCTTAGACCACTGCACCACTTGAGAGCAAAAATATATATAACTCAATGTAATGAAAAACAATTGTACAGGGGTGTGTTCATTAGGGCACTCAACAGAACACTGTGCATCAGAAAATAAAAATGTGTGTTCTATTGGCCAAGTAGGCCCTCCCTGTTTCAATCAGTCTTGTCCAGTTTGGTACCTAATAAACACACAACCCTAAATAAGTACTGTCTATCCCTATTTAGCTACCGTCGTTTCGCACAGGCCGGCGCAGGTGGTGATGGTGATGCTTCCGTGACAGTCCTCTCTCTCCACGGTGATGGTCATGTTGTTTAGTCGGCAGCCATACATGCAGTCTGTCCCCGCTCTCACTGGTGTCACCCACAGCGTTGCCATGACGACCAGCTGCAGCGTCATTAAGTGGGTGCAGTACATAATGCTTCCACAAGGAGAACAGGTCCCTTCAGGAATCTGCTATACAGCAGGGAAACACATGCTGATCAGACCGCTCGTACGCGTGCGTCTTTGTTTGCCATCACGCGCATGTCGATTTTGTACACCAACACCAGACGCGTTCAGGACATGCAGGTTGAAATATCAAATCAAACTCTGAACCAACTATATTAATTTGGGGACTTGTTGAAAAGCATAAAAAATGTATGCCAATTTAGCTAGCTTGTTGTTGCTATCTAATTTGTCATGGGATATAAACATGGGATGTTATTTTACCTGAAATGCACAAGGTCCTCTACTCTAACAATTATTCCACAGATTAATTATCCTCCTTCAGGCTTCTTCTTCTTTGGACTTTATATGACGGTTGGCAACCAACTTTAAGGTACATTACTACCAACAACAAGACTGGAGTGTGGACCTCAGTTCATCTTTCAATCACCCACATGGGTATATGCTCCTAAAAACCAATGAGGAGATGGGAGAGGCGGGACTTGCAGCGTGTCAAGCAGAATAGAACCAATTTCTATTTTAGTACCTGGCTATGCAGACATGCACGAGCAGTGTGGGTGTAATGATTGAATATCATGTATGTGTACATTTGTTTTGCAACGCCCACAAATGCGACGCGAGCGGTGTGGTCAGCATGTTACCAATGAGTAGATGGGAGAGGCAGGACTTGCAGCACATCAATCATCACAAATGGAACAAAGTTCTATTTTAGCACCTGGCTACGCATGACATGCGCAAGCAGTGTGGGTGCAATGATTGAATAACATGTATGTGTATATTTATTTTGTAACGCGAGCTGTGTGGTCAGCATGTTACCAATGTGCCATCTCCTTGGTTTTTAGGAGCATATACCCACGTGGGTGATTGAAAGATGAACTGAGGTCCACACTCCAGTCCCAAGACAAATTAGCTAGCAAAGCACGCTAGCTAGCTACATTTCCATAAATACTTCATGCTTTTCGACATGTCCCCAAATTAATATAGTTGGTTCAGAGTTCGTTTTGATATTTCAACCTGCGTGTCCTGATCGCGTCTGGTGTGGGTGAACAAAATCAACATGCTTGTGATGGTGCATGCGCCAGCGCTCTGGTCAGCATGTTACATTTCGACCACACTGCTCTCAGCACGTGCGCGAGCATTACAAAACAAATTTACACCGATGTTATTCAATCATTGCACACACATACACTGCTCGGGCGCGTCTGCATAGCCAGGCGCTAAAATATAACTTGGTTCTATTTGTGACGCTTGATGCGCTGCAAGTCCCGCCTCTCCTATCTCCTCATTGGTTTTTAGGAGCAAATACCCATGTGGGTAATTGAAAGATGAACTGAGGTCCACACTCCAGTCCAGTTGGTGGTGGTAATGCACCTTAAAGTTGGTTGCTAACCGCCATATAAAGTCCAAAGAAGAAGAAGAAGAAGCCTGAAGGAGGAGTGATTACTAGAAACAAACTTTTACCCTTTTATCTGTGGACTAATTGTCGGAGTAGAGGATCTTGTGCATTTCTGGTAAAATAATAACCCAATGTTTATATTACAGGACAAATTAGCTAGCAACAGCAAGCCAGCTAGCTAAATAGACATACATGTTTAATGCTTTTCGACATGTCCCCAAATTAATATAGTTGGGTCAGAGTTCGTTTTGATATTTAAACCTGCATGTCCTGATTACGTCTGGTGTGGGTGGACAAAATCAACATGCGTGCGATGGAGCACGTAGACACGCGCGATCGATCTGGTCAGCATGTCAGGTCACACTTTAAACAAAGTATATCTTATAAGGCCGTCAGACTCCCTTTATAAGGCCACCCCAAATCATTAAGGAAATGTAATCCTATATGATGGGTGGCATATAGGGTTATGTGTGCCACATTTGCCAAAGCACCAGACAAAGTACCTCACCCGTTGTATCACTTCTATTATATGATACATTTTATTTATTCATTTACAACCTGAATATGATTATGGCCATAATGGATCTTTTCCTTACTGAGATTTTCTCAGACCACATAACGTTCCCTCTTGGTCTCCCAATGGACATTTTATCTACCATTTCAATCAGGGATTCACAACCACTCAGAGGACATTGCTCCCGAATGGCGCAGTGGTCTAAGGCACTGCATCTCAGTGCAAGACGCGTTACTACAGTCCCTGGTTCGTATCCAAGCTGTATCACATCCAGCCGGGATTTGGCCCAGTGTCGTCTGGGTTTAGCCAGAGTAGGCCACCATTGTAAATAAGAATTTGTTCTTAACTGACTTGCCTGGTTAAATAAAGGTTAAATGTATAAAATAAAAATATTTCAATTGCTGTGGATCTGTTAATTAAAGATGTTTGTCAGAGATAATGCTGTCAAAATCTGAGATATACTGAAATCACCTAAAGAATACAGACAAGGTCAGATGAGTCATTTTCTATTTGGTCACGAGCCAAAACCAATAGTAGATTTGGGAGGAAAAAGATAGTATGCCGTTGGAAGCTACTTCGCTCACTGAGAAAGAGAATATATGTTGTTCTACATCAACATAGCCATCTTAGACCTTTGTGGCCAGGATGAATGGAATGAGCTTAAGGCTATTATTGTTACTCTGCCATGGACAAGATAAGATTGTCTATAAAACGTAATTTGATGTAATTTAATGCGGGCATCCAGGGGAGGGAAGAAGGGACGACAAATGTATCACCAAAATGATGTTGAATTAGATTACATTAAATGTTCAGATTAAATCGTCAATTAGTTTATCAAATAATCTGTAACGCCCTAAAATAATGTGCATGACTGAGTCTTTTGAAATGAGGGAAAATGTATTGTTATTATTGTATTATTATGTTATTGCATTAGAAACAGCTACAGCCCAGGTACCAAAGTAAATCAGAAGGTGAAAAGGGGAGACAATTAAGAGATGACATTACATCAGAATCTTAGTTTAAATATCAAATCTCATGAAAGGCTTTCAACTTTTCAACAATAGTAACAATTTAATATTCGCGCAATTTAAAACCATTAGAATTAAAATTAGCATTACAATATCAATTTATCAATGGTAGTTTTCCCATATTTTTCTTCTATTCAGATTAGTCACGTTGAAAAGATCTCAGTAAGTGATGAAAATATTTTCGAACTATTCTAAGTGCATACTGTCTTTGAACCCTTCCAGATCGAGTTATTACTCTCTCCACAAGCTGTGTCATCTATTTTGAGCATGACAAATACAAACATTACAGTCAAACATAAAGATTCAGGGAAAACACGCACGCCATTCAGATATACACTAGGCTACACACACACACACTAAGGAATTACATTTACAGGCAGAGACAGTCAATGAAATCAGCAGTGTACACAAAAGTCTGCAAAGTCAACATGCTCACCTGTTGGGTTATCCCTTTTGATTTAGTGACGAAGAAGGGTTGCCCCAGCTCTTTTATCCTCTCTGCACCTATAAATATTATCATAAGGGTATTGCTCCATCTTTGATTGCTTTCATCTGACAAGGACCTTTCTTAAACCTTGCATGGGGGTGGACTCAAATCTCTTAAGCTCTGTTGCCTTGGAATAGTGAGGTTTTTCCTACCTGTCTGTCTAAGTGTAAATAGAGTGGTTTAGCTCCTTTGGTACGTGGATAGGCTCAGGTCTGTAACTCAAGGTCAATGCACCCACACAAGGGGAGCAAGCTCACGTATTTAGAATATCTGTATCAAAACACAAGGCAGAATGGCTTAAATGGATCAGCAATGTGTGCTCGCATCAGAACCAACATGTAACACTGCCAACGCATGGAAAACCCATATAACGCCTGCATGTTCCATACTGTCGGTGCTTGTCAGCCCCCTCTCAGAAAGGGGACAGCACTCCTAAGGTGTCATTTCAAAGACTCGGACAGTATTGTCTGCACTATAGATATTCCTTGGATACATTCGTATGTAACAGAGATGGTTGTGTGACTACACTTGTAGAAGTCCCGGGTTCTAACTCTGTCGGTCACAAATACAGTAATTGACCAATGCCTCCAATGGTTGACAATAACACTTCTGGTCTATTTGACTATCCCATTCTGTGGTGTATCATCATTATTGCGTTCCCCTCTGAACCATTGGCTCCCTTTATAAGTTCCCAATGCATAAGATGGGTAAATTCGAGGCATATCTCTAAAGAATCTTATTTGTCATAGGTTATTTTTCACGAGAAAATGCAATAATCTGACTAAGCCATTCCTCAGTTTATTATTAATCCTTTGCTAGGGGAATATGCTTAGTGAGTGACTCTAGTCTTTTATCATTTCTGACATCTTCACCAGCCATGCTCACACAAGATAAACCCAGTGGTGGGAAAAGTACCCAGTTGTCATACTTGAGTAAAAGTATGTAAAAGTAAAAGACACCTTAATATAAAATGACTCAAGTAAAAATGAAAGTCACCCAGCAAAATATTACTTGAGTAAAAGTCTAGAAGTATTTGGTTTGAAATATWCTTCAGTATCAAAAGTAAATGAAATTGCTAAAACATACTTAAGTATATTTTCACATCCCTTATATTAAGCAAAGCATTTTCTTATTTTTTTAATTTACGGAGAGCCAGGGCGAGGGGCACACTCCAACACTCAGACATAATTTACAAACAAAGCATTTGTGTTTAGTGAGTCCGCCAGATCAGAGGCAGTAGGGATGACCAGGGATGTTCTCCTTATAAGTCAGTGAGTTGGACCATCTTCCTGTCCTGCTAAGCATTCAAAATGTAATGAGTACTTTTGGGTGTCAGGGAAAATGTATGTAGTAAAACTTACATTATTTTATTTTGGAATGTAGTGAAGTAAAAGTTGTCAAAAATATAAATGAGTAAAGTACAGATACCAGAAATAACAACTTAAGTTGTACTTTTACTAAAGTGCTTTACACCGCTGGATGGGACAAACTAAGAAGGGTGGTGGCTAGTGTCCGTAGGTCTGCTGATGGACAATAACTAAACAATAAGTTAACCATATTGTTAACCAGATTGTCAAATAAATTGTTACAAAAATGTACACTTTGCACTGGTGCAAAGAGATATGGAGCTTATGTTGCCAATGAAGCAATGGTAGGGAAAGTTAGCCGTGTCCCTAGCTGGCCAAGCTGTGCTGCATTCAGTAAAGTCAGTCCTGGAGTAACTGTGTGGGCAGCAGCCATGGTTTGTACAGACAGTTCCTTGGACTTTGTGGTATAGTTTCTGCTCTGACATGCACTGTCAACTATGGGACCTTATATAGACAGGTGTGTTTCTTTCTAAATAATGTCCAAACAATTTAATTACCATAGGTGGAGTCCAATCAAGTTGTAGCGACTGTTATGGAAATTCTACACAGGGACACTCGAAGTCAATCTTAATTTATCCTTGTTTATTAACACTTAACTGGAGAAGTCACAGTCAAACTTAGATGCATAAAGTACTGGTCTGAAGTGACACACAGACAAGTTATATTTGCATGATTTAGCTGATCATAATTCATTCATCCTTAACGTTTGGTTAATTTATGTGACCAACCAATACTGGTTCATGCATGTGACAGACCAATACCTCACGAGGCTTCTTCTCTCCAAGCTGAGATCTTGAAACTGAGATATCCTTTCGTTCTCAAAACAAGATTCTGGGCATACTGCCAAATTGCTGATACCGATAGTGAGGATTCGTTCAATCAGTCACTTGCATGAACACAGAACTTGGTTATTAGAAAAGCACAAAAACGGAACACAGAAATTCGTTATTAGAAAAGCACAAACATAAAATGTTCCATCACATTACCTCCTCTTATCACTCAATCTGTGATAATTATCATTACATTTTAAGGTAAGCATTAGATCATAGCTTCTATCAAAACATTCTATACTTCTATTAAAGTAAGGGAAATCAACACATAAAACTAGACACTTTGTTACGGCAGATTTCCTCCTCTTCATCAGAAGAGGAGGTGTAGGGATCGGACCAAAACGCAGAGTGGAAAGTGTCCATGTTTTATTCACAATAAACTGAACACTACACGAAACAAAATAACAAAAGATAATCTAACYGAACAACAGTCCCGTGTGGCACGAACACTGACACGAAATACAAACACCCACAAACACACACGTGAACCCCGGCTGCCTAAGTATGATTCTCAATCAGGGACAACGATTGACAGCTGCCTCTGATTGAGAATCATACCAGGCCGAACGCACAAAACCCCAACATAGAAAACAACACATAGACAACCCACCCAACTCACGCCCTGATCATACTAAATAAATACAAAACAAGAGAAACCAGGTCAGGAACGTGACACACTTCATAATTCCAAACCCTTCATTCTGGGTTATACAATCTAATTAGTATGGTAATACTATCATCATAATAAAGGATATACTTCTATTAACGGGAGTGAATTCATCAAAAACACACACACATACACAGAATGTTAAATGTTGGCAATTTGGGATCCCCAACTTCCAAACAGGGATCCCAACCAAGTTGCAGGAGTCCACTCTGGTTGTGGGGAATTATTCTTAGCAACGGTGGCAATGTATTCGGCGAAATCAATGATATTAGAAGAGTGATCTGGGACAAAGTATGTTCAGCGCCAATGATTGAACAAGTGCCCCCTTGACCAAAATATAGTCAAGAGCCTCTCTGTTTTGCAGAGTAAAATCTTTTAGCATTACCAATTCTCTCTACGTCTCCAGAGATCTCCAGAATTTGGTCTAGGGCATTTTTGTTAAGTTCACCACTTAACCGGACCCAACTCAGGGCCCAGCAGGGCTCTCCTTCCACGATGACTATCTACTTCTGGGCCTCTACTCCGGGCCGGCATTGGTCCCTTTTGCTCAGGACTCCTTCTACTTTACCAAATACATTTGCCCATAAATGATTCCATCTAACCCATAACACATGAATTGCTCCACTTATATAGTTAGAAACATACAAAAAACTTGCTCAAGTCAATTAGCCAGTTACAAAAAATGTGTCAGTTTCCAACAATCCCTCATCTGGAACAATGATCACTCACATGTTCCACACGACCTAGAAACCATATTGACTTTCACAGGGAAGAGACAGAACATGAGAGAAGACTTTCACACCAACCTTGCTAAGAATGAGATTGGGGCAAGGTTAGCCCAAGCTACAATCTAGTGTCTCTCCTCACATTTGAGGGGCATCACTCTGTCTCTAGAAGCCTCGCCTTTCCAAATCATAATTAGAACTATTGATCAATGATCCAACCCAAATTTAGAATGACAGTCCTTCGTGCTTCATGTTGGTTCTCTCACTCAACTTTTAAGACCCTCAACTTAGCACACACCGATACTGGCAGAATGTACATTTACATTGATGTACAGTATATTCACCTTATATTCATCGTTAACTTTTCGAATCACGGCCCCCATTTGTGGTAATGACAGATCGGTATCTCAATGCGTTCTTAGTCTAAATTACTACACATTTATCAGTGTGCAGACCTCCTTAATCAACCTGATAACCCAAATAAATAATTTTGGACAAGCTTAAATCAATTATGGGCACGGTTGACCACCGCCTTCCTTCACGGCACTCATTCTTCTGCCGTTTCTTCATTTTCTTCTTCAGATAGTGTTTTAGTTCGTCCTCCCAATTGCACATTGTTCAAAGTGGATGGCCCTTGACAATGTCCCGATTTCAAAGCAGACGAATCTCTCACCTGAGCCGCCACCCTCCTTAACAGTCCATTATGTCTTGTCCATTTTCCTACCAGTACACCAGCAGCATGAGAGACGTTTGGACGGGATCTCTCTCCATGCTCACTCCACGTGGACTCATGTCGTACTCCTGAGAGAAAAGACAAGAGAGAAAAGGCAGTTGATAGCTTCTTCCTAAGTATTAGTGTTTACACAGCCCATTTAAAAGTCACCCAATGTCTCTAGTCTTTCTATTTAAAGATACTTCAAACATTCCAAAGATTTTGTGTACCAGGTTTATATTGGGTTTTTCAGTACATTTCAAATCAAGAGAATGTGTGCAACCAAAAACTCATCCATTAGATACTTCAGAACATTTCATTTGTGTGCCCCTTAAGGTGCATCCTTTCTAACCCGTGAAAAACCCACTAAAACCAAAATAAAAAGACCCCACACAATAAATCAGAATTAACACCACTAACAAATACTAATAACAGGTAAAAGCAAAGAAAATGGCCAGGCCTTACTTAATTTGGGAGCTCCCTTAACAACCCGATCCAGGTACTTTTATACTAACTCCCAAGGCACCTGCCTCAGAAAGCATTTTCAAAGGGAAGAGATACAGAATCACTGATAAACATGTAAAAAAATATATATTGGTAGCGGACATTCCATCAGTCCTGGAAGAAAGAAAATAAACATGCATTTACAGTACCAGTCAAAAGTTTGGACACACCAACTAATTTCAGGGTTTTTCTTTATTTTTCTTATTATCTACTTATTTTCTAATAATAGTGAAGACATCAAAACTATGAAATAACACATATGGAATCATGTAGTAACAAAAAAGTGTTCAACAAATCAAAATATATTTTAGATTTTAGATTCTTCAAAGTAGCCACCCTTTGCCTTGATGACAGCTTTGCGCACTCTTGGCATTCTCTCAACCAGCTTCATGAGGTAGTCACCTGGAATGCATTTCAATTAACTGGTGTGCCTTCTTAAAAGTTAATTTGTGGAATTTATTTCCTCAATGAGTTTGAGCCAATCAGTTGTGTTGTGACAAGGTAGGGTTGGCATACAGAAGATAGCCCTATTTGGTAAAAGACCAAGTCCCTATTATGGCAAGAACAGCTCAAATAAGCAAAGAAAAATGACAGTCCCTCATTACTTTAAGACATGAAGGTCAGTCAATCCGGGAAATGTCAAGAACTTTGAACGTGTCTTCAAGTGCAGTCGCAAAGACCATCAAGCGCTATGATGAAACTGGCTCCCATGAGGACCGCCACAGGAAAGGAAGAGCCAGAGTTACCTCTGCTGCAGAGGATAAGTTCATTAGAGTTACAAGATTCAGAAATTGCATCCCAAATAAATGCTTCACAGAGTTCAAGTAACAGACACATCTCAACATCAACTGTTCAGAGGAGACTGTGTGAATCAGGCCTTCATGGTCGAATTGCTGCAAAGAAACCACTACTAAAGGACACCAATAATAAGAAGAGACTTGCTTGGGCCAAGAAACATGAGCAATGGACATTAGACCGGTGGAAATCTGTCTTTTGGTCTGATGAGTCCAAATGTGAGATTTTTGGTTCCAACCGCCGTGTCTTTGTGAGATACAGAGTAGGTGAACGGATGATCTCTGCATGTGTGGTTCTCTTCCGTGAAGCATGGAGGAGGAGGTGTGATTGTGGTCCCGTTGTGTGATTGTGGTCCCTCCCGAGGAGGAAGACTCAACAACGGGGCCATGCAAGCACCGGGGAACATATTGAATAAGTCAACCGGTCAAGAGGATTTATCAACAACTCCAAGGAGTTTTGAGGAACATTTGATCTAATTACTTGTGATCATTATGAACTTCAACAACGGAGCACCAGCATGCTAGCTAGCAAGTGAACTAGCTTTCCAGGTAGTTGATTGGGACAGAAACGTTACAGCTAATAGCGTTAGCAGCTAGCTAAGTAAGTCATCATCACAACTGTTAGCTAGCTAGCTGATTATCTATTTAGTGTTCAGTGTAACCTACATGTTGTTGAATGTTTACCTAGCTTCTATAAACTAAAATCGTATTTTACAACTAAGTTACGTTTACAACGTTCGTGTGATAACTTTGTCTAGTGGTAGCTGGCTAGCTAACTTGTCTCATGTTGCTATGACAACAACTATGTAGCTAGAGAAGTCAACTATCGTCGCTGAATTATTTTGCAAGTTAGTTCTCCATGTTTTTGTTACGTTAAGGCTTAATCATTCAGTCAATTGAGCATTTCTTGCCGTTCTTATATCTCCATTGTGTCAGTTAATGCAAGATATTTAGGCAATGGAGTGAGACATTCAGGGGTATTGGGAGGGTTTTAGTGATAGACACCGCTGCGTTCAGTCACGGTTCTAACATTGAGTGGAGAGGGCAGACTGTTGTGTCCTAACTTGTCATGGAGGGGAGGGACTCTTTGTTTAAATGGTTTTGATACATTTTGCAGGGTTATTGGGGTGGAATGACAATCTGATGGGTTTTGTGATTTTATATATACAGTTGAAGTCGGAGGTTTATATACACCTTAGCCAAATACATTTAAACTCAGTTTTTCACAATTCCTGACATTTAATCCTCGTAAAAATTCCCTGTCTTAGGTCAGTTAGGATCACCACTTTATTTTAAGAATGTGAAATGTTAGAATAATAGTAGAGAATGATTTATTTCAGCTTTTATTTCTTTCATCACATTCCCAGTGGGTCAGAAGTTTACATACACTCAATTAGTATTTGGTAGCATTGCCATTAAATTGTTTAACTTGGGTCAAACATTTCGGGTAGCCTTCCACAAGCTTCCCACAATAAGTTGGGTGAATTTTGGTCCATTCCGCCTGACAGAGCTGGTGTAACTGAGTCCGGTTTGTAGGCCTCCTTGCTCRCACACGCTTTTTCAGTTCTGCCCACACATTTTCTATAGGATTGAGGTCAGGGCTTTGTGATGGCCACTCCAATACCTTGACTTTGTTGTCCTTAAGTCATTTTGCTACAACTTTGGAAGTATGCTTGGGGTCATTGTCTATTTGGAAGACCCATTTGCGACCAACCTTGATCTTCCTGACAGACGTCTTGAGATGTTGCTTCAATATATTCACATAATTTTCATCCCTCATGATGCCATCTATTTTGTGAAGTGCACCAGTCCCTCCTGCAGCAAAGCACCCCCACAACATGATGCTGCCACCCCTGTGCTTCACGGTTGGGATGGTGTTCTTCGGCTTGCAAGCGTCCCCCTTTTTCCTCCAAACATAACGATGGTCATTATGGCCAAACAGTTATATTGTTGTTTCATCAGAGCAGAGGACATTTCTCCAAAAAGTACAATCTTTGTCCCCATGTGCAGTTGCAAACCGTAGTCTGGCTTTTTATGGCGGTTTTGGAGCAGTGGCTTCTCCTTGCTGAGCGGCCTTTCAGGTTTGGTCGATACTGTGGATATAGATATTTTTGTACCTGTTTCCTCCAGCATCTTCACAAGGTCCTTTGCTGTTGTTCTGGGATTGATTTGCACTTTTCGAACCAAAGTACGTTCATCTCTAGGAGACAGAATGCGTCTCCTTCCTGAGCGGTATGACGGCTGCGTGGTCCCATGGTGTTGATACTTGAAGTACTATTGTTTGTACAGATGAACGTGGTACCTTCAGGCGTTTGGAAATTGCTCCCAAGGACGAACCAGACTTGTGGAGGTCAAAACTTTTTTCTCTGAGGTCTTGGCTGGTTTCTTTTGATTTTCCCATGATGTCAAGCAAAGAGGCATTGAGTTTGAAGGTAAGCCTTGAAATACACCCACAGGTACACCTCCAATTAACTCAAATGATGTCAATTAGCCTATCAGAAGCTTCTAAAGCCATTACATAATTTTCAGGAATTTTCAAGCTGTTTAAAGGCACAGTCAACTTAGTGTATGTAAACTTCTGACCCACTGAATTGTGACACAGGGAATTATAAGTGAAATAATCTGTCTGTAAACAATTGTTGGAAAAAATACATGTGTCATGCACAAAGTAGATGTCCTAACCGTCTTGCGAAAACTATAGTTTGTTAACAAGAAATTTGTGGAGTGGTTGAAAAATGAGTTTTAATGACTCCAACCTAAGTGTATGTAAACCTCCGACTTCAACTGTATATTTTGATTTGTTTAACACTTTATTACACTACATGATTCTGTATGTGTTATTTCATACCATTGATATCTTCACTATTATTCTACAATGTAGAAAATAGAAAAAAATAAAGAAAAACCCTGGAATGAGTAGGTGTGTTCAAACTTTTGACTGGTACTGTATATATATAGTGTATTCGGAAAGTATTTAGACCTCTTGACTTTTTCCACATTATGTTAAGTCACAGGTTTATTCTAAAATGGATTAAACCCTTTTTCTTCTCATCAACCTACACACAATAACCCATAATGACAAAGCAAAAACAGGTTTTTAGAAATGTTTGTGAATAAAATAAATAAATAAAATGAAATATCACATTTACATAATTATTCAGACACTTTACTCAGTACTTTGTTGAAGCACCTTTGGCAGCGATTACTGCATTGAGTCTTCTTGGGACTTTCTCCCATTCTTCTCTGCAGATTCTCTCAAGCTCTGTCACGTTGGATGGGGAGCGAGTTCGATCGGGTTCAAGTCCGGGCTCTGGCTAAGCCACTCAAGGACATTCAGAGACTTGCCCCGAAGCCACTCCTGCATTGTCTTGGCTGTGTGCTTAGGGTCGTTGTCCTAAGGTGAACCTTCGGCCCAGTCTGAGTACCTAGGCGCTCTGTAGCAGGTTTTCATCAAGGATCTCTTTGTACTTTGCTCCGTTCATCTTTGCCTTGATCCTGACTAGTCTCCTAATCCCTGCCGCTGAAAAACATCCCCACAGCATGATGCTGTCACCACCATACTTCAATGTAGGGATGTCGCCAGGTTTCCTCCAGACATGACGCTTGGCATTCAGGCCTAATCGTTCAATCTTGGTTTCATCAGACAAGAGAATCTTATTTCTCATGGTCTGAGAGTCTTTAAGTGCCTTTTGGCAAACTCCAAGTGTGCTGTCATGTGCATTTTACTGAGGAGTGGCTTCTGTCTGGACACTCTACCATAAAGGCCTGATTGGTGGAGTTCTGCAGAGATGGTTGTCCTTCTGGAAGTTTCTCTCATTTTCACAGCGGAACTTGAGCTCTGTCAGAGTGCCCATCGGGTTCTTGCTCACCTCCCTGACCAAGGCCCTTCTCCCCTGATTGCTCAGTTTGGCCGGGCAGCCAGATCTAGGAAGAGTCTTGGTGGTTCCAAAATTCTTCCATTTAAGAATGATGGAGGCCACTGTGTTGTTGGGGACCTTCAATGCTGCAGACATTTTTTGGTACCCTTCCCCAGATCTGTGCCTCGACACAATCCTGTCTCGGAACACTACAGACAATTCCTTCGACCTCATGGCTTGGTTTTTGCTCTGACATACACTGTCAACTGTGGGACCTTATATCGACAGATCTGTGCCTTTCCATGTCCAATCAATTGAATTTACCACAGGTGGACTCCAATCAAGTTGTAGAAACATCTCAAGGATGATCAATGGAAACAGGATGCACCTGAGCTCAATTTCGAGTCTCATAGCAAAGGTTCTGAATACTTATGTAAATAAGGTATTTTTGTTTTTAATTTTTTAGAAATATGCAAACATTTCTAAAAACCTGTTTTCGCTTTGTCATTATGGGGTATTGTGTGTAGATTTCTGAGGATTTGCATTATTTAATCAATTTTAGAATAAGGCTATAACGTAACAAAATGTGGAAAAAGTCAATGGGTCTGAATACTTTCCGAAGGCACTGTATATATATAAATAATAGCCATTAGAATATCCGTATACAGTTACCATAACATCAGGTTAACTTTGGCCTCTATACTATTCTATTCGATAATAGAATTCTCTAAATGTAGGCATAAGTTAATTGCAAGTAGTCCGTTAAGTCAATACTTTGAAGACAGGTGAAAATCTGCCTCTTCTTCTATCTGAAGCTGAATAGAGACAGATTTGCTTTCCATTTTATATAATTTGTTATGCCTGTTTTATTAGTTTTTTGCTTTGCATTCGCTTTGAGATGTTATTAGGTGAGGTGCTCATCAGGTGCAGGATGCATGTGCCCCATGTGTCTTTCGATCTGGTTGCATAGTAGACGGTCAAATGATATCAATGGCATTTTGGAGGGTTACCTTTGATAGATGGCAACAGTTGCATTTGATCATCCCAGTGTTAGAAGTGGTGGTGGCTGAGGTGCGTAGTGACCCGCTCTATCCACTGGGGGATGATCGAGCTCTGCCTGCGCTGCGGCACATGCTCGACTTGGACGAGGCACAACTCCTCAATAACACGCACAATGGGAAATTGGGGAGGTAGAGGCAACSGACAGATGTGTGATGCGCTTACTTAACCGTGGGCGATTTCACATATCAACATAAACTTTTATTTGCCCTCTCTCCGACGCAGCTTCTTTGACCAGGCTGAGGTATTGATACTCGCTAGACCTGCGTTTTATATATATTTTTTGCTGCCAGCACCGATGCAGCGGTGGATCTTTTTTTCGGGAATGGGGGTGATACTCAATAGACAGATCCTGTTGAATTGAGACAAGACAACGCCGAGACGCGTCCAAAAAGTGTCATCCCTCGAGTGCAATCGAACACAGATGTATAGGTGACATGTTCGCCGGTTGGATACGTCGAGGGATTTTAATATTCCCAAAACAAGATGCGAAATTGGGCAAACCAAGGAATTGCATCCTCACCTACAGCACATTTTGTAAGGTGCTGAAACGATTTCGTTCGGCCTTTATCAAATGTAAGTAGAATGTCTAAATGAATGAAGGTGGGGTATTTTTTTAACAGGGTGAACACAATTTCGTGCGTAATTGAAGGAATGTTTATGATTAACTACACAGACTAATGTTGCAGTTATCATGCGTTGTCTCCTGTTGCCATGCTAGTTATTATTATTATTACGATTAATGATTCATTCGTGTTATAAATATTGTCATTATAATTATTAGTATTATTAGACTTGTCGTGTTTGCTGGTCTTAAGTTGGTGATGCGTAGGCTTTAGTGCATGCATCGCCCAAACACGGGACATGCATTTGAATACATACATTTGTAGGTTGTCTAATCGAACTGCTCTTTCTCCCTTGCAGCTGCTGAAGACGTCAGCAGAATAAAGTCATTCAGAATAACTGAAGGTGTACAGGATAAAAGGGCCGGTTTTCTCATCACCTAAGATGGCACCCAGGAGGGACCACGAAAATGCAAAAATGCCGTATTTCTGCAAGTACTCACACTGGAGTTAACCACCTGAGGGACACATGAGGTGGTTTTGTGAATATATTGTCCAATATCTGGTGATTTAATAGGCGATACATTCGAAAAGCATTTAAGGCCTACACAATCACAGCCTATATTCACTTGGCTGTAATAATGATGTCATAAAATATGAGTTCGTTTACAAAAATATAGTAATGTGTTTCATGTCAACGACAACGTGAACTGTGTTAAAAAATGGACCTTTAATTACGCATTCTTAACTCACCTACGCCTCACTGAATAACAGGTGCCTGCTATCTGTCAAAGCAGGATCAGCCAACCTGTGCGCCCTTTGCTACAACTTGTTACTTTCCATTGGCCTACACGAGTCGTCGCTCAAGGGATCATATCATTCACCGGGAACTGAATTTACCCCCTCCTCAAAATGGAGTTTGCCATGATAGGTTCAGATAATGGGTGCAAAACTCGACTGCCTTATGGGTATGCTCGCGCACGGGAAAGGGAGCACGAAAGGGAGAGACAGGTACAGCAGGCAACAGCCGCTGCTGAAGGTGCAGCAACTGGAGAGGGAGGGGAGTCCTCTGGCCACCTCCTTAACAACCACCAGCAGCATCAGTCTCGCACCGCCTCCTCATCAAATGCCAACAACAGTAGCGGCAGTACCGCCTCGCGCCCCTCCTCCTCGCAACAGCCACAGCAGCACCACCATGAGTCTGAGCAGCAGGTTCTCAGAGAAAGGAAAAAGCAACGCGGCGTAGGACGTTGGAGAAGGAGTCGCCAGACTCTCGGTGGGGACTTGCGCCACTCGGAGTTGGCGCTACTTGGATCMGAGGAGGATATGATAGAGGAGGACGAGGCGGAAGGMGGAGAAGAGGAGGACRGGGGAAGCAAGAGTTCCAGTTTTCTCTGTAATATGGATGATGAAGAKACTGTCTCACTCACAGAYAGACRTCCCCAATCAGSATACGMAAATGTTTACAGYGAGTATGKGTGCTGCGAAAGAGTTGTTATTAATGTGTCCGGACTAAAGTTTGAAACTCWACTTAAGACTCTCACACAGTTTCCTGACACTCTTTTGGGAGACCCGGACAAACGAATCAGGTACTTCGACCCTCTAAGRAACGAATATTTTTTTGACAGGAACCGACCAAGCTTCGAYGCMATTCTTTATTATTACCAGTCRGGGGGGCGATTGAAGAGACCSCAAAATGTACCKTTTGACATCTTCTCTGAGGAGGTGAAATTCTATGAACTYGGRGAGGAGGCAATRCTGAAGTTTCGGGAGGATGAGGGTTTTGTCAAAGAGGAAGAGAAACCCTTACCAGAGGACGAGTTCAAACGCCAAGTTTGGCTTCTTTTTGAATACCCAGAGAGCTCACAACCTGCGAGRGGGATTGCAGTCGTGTCSGTTTTAGTCATCGTWATATCAATAGTCATTTTCTGTATGGAAACGTTGCCAGAGTTCAGGGACGAAAAAGAATACCTTAAACCACGAGAYAATTCGACAGAACCYCATGGACAGACCCCTTTTAACGACCCWTTTTTCATTGTGGAGACGGTRTGCATTATTTGGTTTTCATTTGAGATTATAGTGCGCTTCTTTGCAAGTCCAAGTAAAACGGATTTCTTTAAAAACATYATGAATACTATAGACATTGTATCSATTTTGCCTTATTTCATCACGCTCGGCACAGATCTTGCTCAACAGCAAGGCAARGGGGACCAGGCAATGAGTTTTGCAATCTTGAGAATAATCCGCCTTGTCAGAGTCTTTCGCATATTTAAACTCTCCAGGCACTCCAAAGGACTGCAGATCCTCGGACATACCCTCCGCGCCAGTATGAGGGAACTAGCGCTTCTGATTTTCTTCCTCGTTATTGGTGTTATTTTGTTCTCAAGTGCAGTGTACTTCGCGGAGGCAGACGAACCCGCGTCTCAATTCACAAGTATTCCCGACGCTTTTTGGTGGGCTGTCGTCACTATGACCACGGTCGGATATGGAGACATGAAACCAATAACTGTCGGTGGGAAGATAGTTGGCTCGCTCTGTGCCATAGCGGGTGTGTTAACCATAGCTCTTCCAGTGCCCGTCATTGTATCCAACTTCAATTACTTCTACCACAGGGAGACTGATAATGAAGCAGACTCGCCACCGGTTGTTGAAACCCCACCACCTGCCTGCCCATATTTCCCCAACTTTCTCAAAAAATTTAAAGGTTCCCCCTCAGGCTCTTCGCTGGGTGATAAAGCGGAGTACATGGAGATGGAAGAGGGGGTAACGGAGTCGCTGTGTGGGGTGGATACAAGCCTGAGTAAAGGAAACGGGACAGACATTGGCAGGAAAAACAGTACAAGTTCAAAGTCACAACAGACTGACGTGTGATGACAAAAAAAAATCTTATTCTCGTGAAGAAAGATATGCTGTCAAATCACACACACATAGGTGGTCAGACTCACACAAGTGCGYACTTGCGCGCACACACACACACACACGCACACACAGACAGACAGACGCACACAGACAGACGCACACATACTTTATATTTAGCTATATTTTGGGAAGCTCAAATATGGGGTTTTATTTTGCCATGTGGCTGCTTAGGGGAATATAGGCCTACGGGAAAATATACGCCCAAATCAAAAGCTTTATAACTATTATGACCAATGTAATCCGATGATATCAGATATAGGCTACCTATCTGGGCCTCGTAAACCTACAAATGAAATCGAAAATATTTAAGGGACAGGCTATGCATATGCACTTTATGAGTTTCATTTGTCAATAATGGAAGGGGAGACATAGTTATTGTTTTGCTGTTATGCGATAAAGTCAAAGTTTATAGTAGGCCTAGTTTGCACTATTGTAAAAGCTTGTTTGAGACGCTGACTTTCAAGAATGATAGACTAGGAAGTAATATTGAGAGACAGAAACTGTAGGACATATGGCAACCTAGACACCCTTCGTCTGGCATAATGAGTATTGAGATGTTTTTATTCTGAACAAGAATCAATTCTTATTGCGTTTCAGTGTAGGTCTAACCCCTCTGTGTACACAATAAAATAATCATTCAATATCGATCGGAAACATTGAAATAGCTAAATCATTTGTGAGATTCTTGAGTAAATGAGCATGATGCCTATTTTGGCAGCACACTGAGGTCAACAAGTGAGACGCTTGGCAAGCAACATTCTTTGCAACGATTAGGGCAAAATAAAGCCTTGTATTGACCGACCACCGAGGCGAAGCACAGGAATTACCACACCGGCTATCATGAGAGGTCCTGCACGGATATCTTGCGCGACTACAACTCCGTCCCTTTAAAACCACCTCAAACTAACTGACAATATCCCTTTACACGGACGTTGACTGAAACTTATTTGGGGGAAAAAATTACTGTCATCATGGAAACTTTGGGTTTGTGAACTTAATCTCTTGTTCGCTGGACCTAGGGCACATTTCTCTAAAATGAGAAAGGAAGGTCTGTTGGTCATCCCAGAAAGCACCAAGATCTCCAGCAGGCGGTTGTTTTCCAAGGTATGTTCACCTTTTAAATACAATCACCATGTGATGTGGTTTTATGTATATGAGCTTGGCACACACACACACTGATGTCACCGTACACATGTGACGCACTCTGGAACCATTTGGAGACATTCCAAATGAATTGATGAAAGACTTAGTTGCTTGCTGCATGTTTTTGAATCAGGTCAGGTACTGCCATACTACACCCACATTTTTAGAAGGATATACATACATTTCGAACTATATTCAATGATGCAACAATCCAAAAAGTAAGATATGCGCGTGCGTAAAGGGAGTTGACGCACTTTTTTCATTGACGGTAGTGATGCCATTAAATATGAATAGACTAGGCCAACTGTATCAAAACAAAGGATAGTGTGCTGCACAGGCCACTACTAGCCTGCTGATAGCATTAATTTAATTTGTCACCCGAAACTACTTGGTTGTACAGCCCCAATACACACACTCTTGATGTTGACAGCATTTATACTTTTGGGGCCCTGACATTCTGCCTAATATAATAATAAAATATTTAAAACCGAGTTGTACAAAGCAATATTTGTATATTCTCTGCACTCAGAGCTCTGTGTCTTTATCCAGAAAACCTGTCATCGCCTGTCAGACGAATACATTCACTGGTATTCATTGTTCTTTTGAAACGGTACATCCAGACACACAAAACCGGCTGGCTTAATGTGTTTTGTTACTGCGCCAATACACTGTAATTAGTTATGTTAAAAAGTTGCTGTGTAGCAAATCCTCATCAAAAAGGTTACTCAGCATCTGCTTGCCATTTCCCCAGCATGGCATCAATGCCTTCGATTTAAATTTGTTTTACTTGACACATGGAGTCATAATGGTTACGCTACCCGACTTATGACAACGAAATGGTAAGCCTGTGTCGGCTACGGATACTGCTTGCCATCAAGCTTGGTTAAAAAGAGTTTGGGACATCACATGGCAATGTTAAGTCAGATGTCAAACGTTTACATTATTATGAGTTTGTTTGACCTCTGATGTCATGTGCAAGACAGTCTTTGCAGTGTCAATTGTTACCATACACTAACCACATATGATGAGTAGGATACATGAGTGTAAGATTTTCCGATTTTCATGGGGTTTCCTCATCTCCAGGCATCAATTCAAAGGATTCAGTGTTCATTTGGATGGCTGTTGCCATATGCGATCTTTGGGGACCCTGGCAAGTCCCCAAAGGTCGCATTCGCGTTTATCGTTTATTTGGTTTAGTGAATTTCCCCAYTGAGGCTGTATGTACAACCAGTTTGACTGAATCTACGTACTGTTTGTGTGGAATACTCTGTGAAC
The DNA here is from genome assembly GCF_002910315.2 of Salvelinus sp. IW2-2015. Classification (NCBI taxonomy): domain Eukaryota; kingdom Metazoa; phylum Chordata; class Actinopteri; order Salmoniformes; family Salmonidae; genus Salvelinus; species Salvelinus sp. IW2-2015. The sequence goes on along the minus strand of NC_036850.1, from coordinate 5,804,022 downwards.
CTACAGAGTGGGTCAGATCTGATCAACAAGATAAATACACTTCACTTAGCACAAAGTTATCTCTCCCTTTTATGTTTTATTCCATTGGGAATAATAGGTACAAACTTTGCTCTGATTCAAAAACATAGTAAATGTATGTTTGGGCCTTCTCTAGTACAGTTTATGTTATACAGTATAATACAATATAAACTCAGCAAAAAAAGAAATGTCCTCTCACTGTCAACTGTGTTTATTTTCAGCAAACTTAACATGTGTAAATATTTGTATGAACATTACAAGATTCAACAACTGAGATATAAACTGAACAAGTTCCACAGAGATGTGACTAACAGAAATGGAATAATGTGTCCCTGAACAAAGGTGGGGGGGGNGAGATGTGACTAACAGAAATGGAATAATGTGTCCCTGAACAAAGGTGGGGGGGGGGGTCAAAATCAAAAGTAACAGTCAGTATCTGGTGTGGCCACCAGCTGCATTAAGTACTGCAGTGCACTGTAACGCACAGCGTTGAGATTGCCTGCAATGAGAACAAGCTCAGTCCGATGATGCTATGACACACTGCCCCAGACCATGATGGACCCTCCACCTCCAAATTGATCCCGCTCCAGAGTACAGGCCTCGGTGTAGCGCTCATTCCTTCGACGATAAACGCGAATCCGACCATCACCCCTGGTGAGACAAAACCGCGACAAAAGCACTTTTTGCCAGTCCTGACTGGTCCAGCGACGGTGGGTTTGTGCCCATTGTTTCCTGGTGATGTCTGGTGAGGAACTGCCTTACAACAGGCCTACAAGCTCTCAGTCCAGCCTCTCAGCCTATTGCGGACAGTCTGAGCACTGATGGAGGGATTGTGCGTTCCTGGTGTAACTCGGGCAGTTGTTGTTGCCATCCTGTACCTGTCCCACAGGTGTGATGTTCGGATGTACCGATCCTGTGCAGCTGTTGTTACACGTGGTCTGCCACTGCGAGGATGATCAGCTGTCCGCCCTGTCTCCCTATGCGCTGTCTTAGGCGTCTCACAGTATGGACATTGCAATTTATTGCCCTGGCCACATCTGCAGTCCCTATGCCTCCTTGCAGCATGTCTAAGGCACGTTCACGCAGATGAGCAGGGATCYTGGGCATCTTTCTTTTGGTGTTTTTCAGAGTCAGTAGAAAAGCCTCTTTAGTGTCCTAAGTTTTCATAACTGTGACCTTAATTGCCTACCGTTTGTAAGCTGTTAGTGTCTTAACGACCATTCCACAGGTGCATGTTCATTAATTGTTTATGGTTCATTGAACAAGCATGGGAAACAGTGTTTAAACCCTTTACAATGAAGATCTATGAAGTTATTTGGATTTTTACGAATGATCTTTGAAAGACAAGGTCCTGAAAAAGGGAAGTTTATTTTCTTGCTGAGTTTAATATATGCCATTTAGCAGATGCTTTTATCCAAAGCAACGTACAATGCCTTGCAAAAGTATTCAGACCCCTTGGATTTCATTGTGTTACAAAGTGGGATTAAAATGGACTTAATAAAAAATTATTGTTTACAATCTACACAAAATACTCTGGAATGTCAAAGTGGAAGAACAATCATAACTTTATTTAAGATGAATGAAAAATGTATAAATACAATATAGTCATTGCATAAGTATTCAGCTCCCTGAGTCCATACTGTACATGTTAGAAACACCTTTGGTAGCAATTACAACTGTAAGTCTTCTTGGGTAAGTCTTTAAGAGTTTTACACACCTAGATTGTGCAATATTGGCCTATTATTCTTTWAAAAATTCTCCAAGCACTGTCAAATTGTTGGGGATTGTTACGTCCGTCGTTAGATGAATGAGACCAAAGCGCAGCGTGGAAAGTGTTCATGATTTTTAATACTGAACTCCGACAAAACAACAAAATACAAAACCGAACTTAACGTTCTGCAGGGCTAAACAGCAACTATGCAAAAACAAGATCCCACAAACTAAGGTGGAAAACAGGCTGCCTAAGTATGATCCCCCATCAAAGACAACGATAGACAGCTGCATCTGATTGGGAACCATACCCGGCCAACAAAGAAATAGAACACATAGATTGCCCACCCAAATCACACCCCGACCTAACCAAATAGAGAAATAAAAAGGCTCTCTAAGGTCAGGGCGTGACAGGGATCATGGCTAGACAGCCATTTTCAAGTCTTGCCATAGTATTTCAAGCAGATTTAGGTCAAAATTGTAACTTGGCCACTGAGGAACATTCACTGTCTTCTTGGTAAGCAACTTCAGTTTAGATTTGGCCTTGTGTTGTGGGTTGCTCCCCAGCATTTGCCGATGTCAAGCATAACCATACCATGATCCAACCACCACCATGCTTGAAAATAAGGAAGCAGTTACTCAGTGATGTGTTGGATTTGCCCCAAACATAGGGCTTTTCATTTAACCTTTATTTAACTAGGCAAGTCAGTTAAGAACAAATTCTTAGTTACAATGACGGCCTACCCCAGCCAAACCCTAAAGACGCTGGGCCAATTGTGCGCCGCCCTATGGGACTCCCAATCACGGCCGGTTGTGATACAGACCAGGATCAAACCAGGGTCTGTAGTGACATCTCTAGCACTGAGATGCAGTGCCTTAGGCCGCTGCGCCACTCGGGAGCCCAGTGTTTTCCTTTGACTTTTTCAGTATTGTTTATGGCCTTGTTGCAAAGATACATGTTTTGGAATTTTTATTTGGTATTTTTGTGTTCTTCTTTTCACTCTGTTGATCCATCCTCAGTTTTCTCCCATCGCAGCCATTGAACTCTGTAGCTGTTTTAAAATCACAAATGGCCTCATGATAACATCCCTGACAAGTTTCATTCCTGTCCTGCAGCTCAGTTGGTGTTGCCTGGTGTTGCAAGCATGGTGTTGCAAGCATCATGCTCAACCAGTTGAGCTACAGAGAACTCTTTGGACATGTGCAGTATGTCTGGGCCTCCGTCTGACATATTTATAGACTATGCTATGCCGTATTGCATTGCAATTCCAAGTTACACAAATATTGCGTGCGCATGGAAAATGAAAGGCTAATCTGTATGGAAACAATCCTACTGTTGTTCTCAATTGCGGAAGAGATTGACTAATGTACACGTGGGAGCTTTAGGAGACTAACCTCTGTGTAAATGGAACCCACCCTTGGGGTTTCAATGTTGAAGTCACATAATATGCCTCCATTGAAAGATAGCAACCTGAGTCTTTGTTAACAACACAAAATCTCACAGCGGATCTTTCCAATGAGCTCAATTAATCTGACAGTGCGCGCAGGAGTCGATTATGTTACCTCATTCTAGACGTGTAGATAATTGTGCTAGTTACACATATGCTTTAGTGTAGGGTTTCACGGTTTCCTGACTCACACGTATGGAGATAACGGTTGTCGCCGTGGTTACACTCTTATTACAGAGTGACGTAAAATGCTACCAAGTCTTTGTAGACTACGAGTCTTTGTCTTTATGAGTCTTTGTAGTCTTCATGAGCGGAGCTAGGAAGTGTGTATATAGTCCACAGAATTGACTCAAGTTTGGAGTCACACATGTAACTGGGGCAGGAGGAAATTAAATCCTGGCACACCGCTGGACAGGTAAGCACTTCCCAGAGATGTCACATGGAGTCTTACTCGGACTTGGTTGTCCCTCGGGGTGCAAGCGAAGGGCCTGCAGAGATGCAGTGGTAGTGTATTAACAAGCTCGAGATTTAATGCAACGCAACAGCTGCTCAACCGTGGGACTTTTTCTTCCTGACAGACGCGGGCTGGTGACTGGAAGGATAGAGGCCTGCTGGTAAACTTTAGTGGCTCCAGATGTGTCATCAGCTGTGGGAGTCTTGAACGGAGCGTTGAGATAAGTCATGAATGAGTAAGCAGGGTCTCGCTGGTTGTCGTAAACACCTAACGAACGACGTCATATGAGCTGTACAGTGTAAACTATTCATGTAGTGTTCAAATGCAAGCTTGATTGCGCAGGGTCGAACAATCTGGTAAAGTAACAAGGCAAAAAGGTCAAGTAGATGGAGTTTTGAATAGTAGTTGATATAATGAAGGCCTATAGATAATGCAACAAGTTTTTTTTGTGTAATCCAACCACGAAATGACAAAATATGTGAAGAAGGTAAACCACTTAATTAATTTGGTTTTTTCCATGATCCGATCCTAAGTAAAATCATGGTTTACAATTCGATTAAAAGCACACGTTGTGCATTGGATACCATATGTAATGAAATGTAATGAGCAACGTGATCATGTTCCTAGTCAGGGATATATGTAAATCAAGCACACAAATTTTTCACTCATGACTAATCAAGGCCACCCCCAGTGGACGTTGAAACCCTCAATCCTGGATGAGCCGGGATACGTGATCAGAGCCTCCCTCTGTATTGATCAGCTTATGTAAACGTAAGACTGCATTCCCAAAATCAAAGCAGTGGCATCTTTAGTCCAGGTGGAGCCAAAATGGCTGCCATAAATGAAGACCCCGTAGACCTAGTCTCCCACTCCCCCTCTGTGCTCTCCTGCTTTGGAGTGACTGGAAGCTTTTATGTGGAGTGATTAATGCTAGCTCTCCAGGGCCCTGGGTGTATCGGTGCATGTGTGCGTGCGTGTGTGAGTGCATGCGAGTGTGCTGTACACAAGGAGCCAGCCTACAGGGGCCTCCACTCACTGTTGGTGACTCAGAAGGCAGCCCGGAGGACTACAAAGACCAAGATCCCCCGCATAAAGTGCATGGGAGTTGCTGTTCAGTAAAAAATGATGAACATTCTGATGAATGAAGGAGTACCCTTATTTTTATAGTGCTTGACATGCCACGTGGTTTTGTTCAAATATATGGTTAGGTCAAGGGAAGCAAGCAGAATCATATTTTCTCAAAGTCAAATGATTCAAACCAGGTAACACTTTACATCATCAAGGTATGCCTTGTAAAGGGTTTGGAAGTGGTTTATAGACTATGTATTATAGGTGGTTTAAAATAAATAGCTATACTCATTCATTGAAATTGTGATTGACAAATTGTGAGACGAATATTAGTTATAACTGCTTATTATTATCTATAGATTAATAATGAACAGTCCATAAGATACTTATAATCCCTTTATAAACCCTTTATTAAGTATGCTTAAATGTAGTGTTCCCCAAAATCGATTGGCCGTTTTAAAGAAGAAGTTGAAACTCATGGTTGTAATTGGTCTAGTACAGAGTCAAAGGGAGCTATTTTTAAACCAACCGAGGTACGTATTTACAGAAATACTGCTGAGGGGTGGAGAACGCTGTTGTTTACTTTCTATTGCTGACGTCATAACATCTATAATTGAATGATTTATTTACTTCTTGAGTCTCTCATGGCTTCGTCTGATAACATAGACATGTTGTTACCCCAACCATAAATGTTTGGGATATATTTCCCTAAGGAGCCGTTGTGGAACGTTTGCTTTACTATTATCCTTGTCTTTGATTTTATAAAAACTAATGTTACAAAAATGTACCAGTAAGCCCTTGAATGGTCAAATATCATTGGTTTTGGATTCCTCACAGAGGTTTTGATGGTGACTTGCAGATATGCCCCCTGGCAAAAACATGCTACTTCTCTTTAAAAGTAACAGTCAGTGCTCAAGGGCTTTGTACGTCTTTTAATTTTATTTGGACCAGATCCACAGAATTCTTTTGGGAAGGCTTTCACTTTTTTTGGTGGATTACGCAGGAAACAACAAAGTTCTCTTTTAGGATTTTGTTTTACTTCTCAAACAGTAAGTCCTTTCTCCCTCAAGCCACGTCTTGGTTTTTATACAGTCATGGTTTTCTGCTCTTTCGTCAGCTGGCACGTTAAAACACTGCTCGGCAGTGATGGAAAATTCCCTCTCCATTTTTATAAATAACAAATGGTTTATTTATTTTCTTCTGTAATCCTTTTTACCCATACTTGAGAAACAACTCTGCTGCACCTGCAGGTGGTAAGATAATGATTAAAGATAGATCTCTAGTGTAAATGATTATACAGCAATTACATTTATCTAGCAATGATGCGAGACAAAGCATTATTTGTTTCTTCTTTATTGTTGCTTTATAAAGGGATCTTCAATCCTTAATTCCAGATAACGTAGCAGTTTTTTTTATTGTATACTTGGTAGCTGGTTGTACTGTAGTTAGTTGAAGTGTATTGATGTTAAGGGTTTTATCAATACGTTCAAACCATTTGACATCGATTAACTGATCACATAGCCAGTCCACTGTACTTTTCACTGCATGTCAAGAAATACTGAAGATGCACAGAGTACTCTTTGGGTTGGTTTCCTGGACACAGATTTTTAGTCCAGAACTAAGCTTAATCTGTGTTAGGGAAACTGTCCCTCTATGTCCTATGTAGAATTAGGCTCTTTCAATGTTCCAAAAGTTACAAAACAACTGCAATTAACAGCATTACTGAGCTGTAAAGAAATGATCAAATGTGCAATATCCTGAACAACGTGGCTTAAGTGCTGTTCATTAACAATTATCCCACTCTAGGTCACCAAAGGATTCTCCATTCTCCACTTAAAAACGGTCAAATTTCCTCCCCGCAGCCTATTACGCTTAGTCTACTAAACAACGATAATGTGTTGTCTACTGCTATTGTCTAGGAGATTAAAAATAGTATGGCCAAATACCTTTGTTGTACGGCACATCTGCAAGGCGGTGATATTGGCAGCCTTCTGAGATAAAATAAAATATTCTAGCATCTGCCTTATCATTAGTAATCTCACTGTTTGCCTTGGTAGGTTTCCGGTGAGTTAATTGGGGTTTTGTGCCCTCCCTTGAGTGCCGGCTCAAAAACTGCACGTTTGAGGCTATAAATAGCTGATAGCATTTCCTGCTGTACTGGGGAGAGATTTTGTATTTTGAAAATAACCTGTATTGATGCCATTTGTTGTTGCATTGCCTATCTTTATTCTGTATAGACACACCAAGAGGTGTCATGACAGAGAACAGAGAGAACCTTGTGGCACGAGATAACCTTTGTCTTAATGTAAGTTCAAAAGAGGAGGATAAAGATCTTTAATACACTGTAAGAGCTCCTATTCAATTCAATGAGAGTTCTGGTTTTCTCTCAGTATATATGCCAACAAAATTACCTTTTCATGCTTTCATCATTGAGTATTACGTCGTTTTCCAAATTTCTTATTGAAATAATTGGGAATATTAACATCTGGAAGGTTTAACTGTATACCAGGCTCTCCGGTGTAGCTTTGGAACCCAGATTGGGAAATCAGAGTTGATCAATCAGTTGAGGCTTATGCGTTTTCCACTGTTGCTTTCCCAGGCATGAAGTTAAAAACACTTTTCCCAAGGGTGCCGGGGGCCACGATAAGCTGCAGATGAGAATGTTTGTGGTAAATGAAAGCATTGTCATAGCAACCGTGCCTGAAATTTTCTGATGTATAGTGTGTCGGAGTAAAGTGTGTGTGTTTGTGTGTGTGTAYGCTCATCTGTATATGTGTATTTTTAAGTGTTTGAGAGACTGTTTTTCCAACTCTCACCCTCTGTTTGGAAAATATGTGTCAGGGAAGTACACAGTGCAGTTTTCCCCTAAACAAACCACTGGCAGACTACAACGCTTAAAATACGAGAGATTTATTTTGCGACTCCATCTGGCATTTACAGCACCTGTGGGTTGGAGGCTGAAATCCAACTGCAAGTCAGCAATAGCGGGGAAACTCGTCATATCACTTCTCTGGTCCTTTTTGATGTGCTACATGCTGTGCCCTTAAGTGGTTTCTGTCCTCTGACTGGGGAGCGTGGTTTAACTCTCAGTGTGARGTTGCATTATTCATCACACTTTCCCAGTTGCAACGCCACGTGTTAAAATGTGACACTGTGCTCTCATTTCAATGTGGCGCAACAGCATTTCACACAGTTATGGACGCAAAGGAAGTGTGTGTTTGTTCTTGTTTGGGTGTGCACCTGCATTTCTTTGTGTTTGTTTTTCATTTTGACATGCATGACAACTTTTGTGAATTGGAAGGTTAGAGTAACGGTGTAATAACAGTGGAATAATAACCATATTCCCGAGGCCGAGGGACACAGTATATCAGTGTAGTGGGTTTTGCACTCTGGGTGATGGAACTATCCTATTCAAAACTATCCTAAAAGCTCCTGAACATGGCACTGTCAACACCTCCTTACACATCGCTGTCTGTATTTCTGAGCTCCTAATTGGAATATCATGAATACTATTATCGCCCACATTGACATTTGTATTGGTTTTCAAAACGTCTTCGTTCACTCCTTTATCGACTTTCCTTACTGCCCATCAATCAAGTAATGCTGCTCAGATTGGTTCCTTGGAAATAGGATAGCCACTGGAGACCTGTGGTTCTGACAAAACAGGATCACTTCGAGGAAGTTCTAGAGTATTACAGCAAAAGCTGTAATACTTACAAAGGGCTACTATTGAGGGAAGGGTACTTATTCTGCAGCGGATTCACTTTACATTTTAGTCCTTTGGCAGACGCCCTAAGCGACTTACAATTAGTGCATTCATCTGCCGAGAGTTAGGTGAGACCACATCATTCACACAGAAAATTCAAGAAAGTTCCTGTGTGAACAGTCATCGTGTAATCAATCACACTGGCTAGTCACGCTCACCCGCTCCCAGTCCGTTTGCATTTATCCCAAACTAGCTAATCAATGGAATAAGACAAGAAACAGATTAAATCAACTGTTTATGTGTTTTTCTCAGCTGCTCGCATTCTCAGCACCCCCTTTTTCACCCCCCTACCACATCCACCTTCTCCCTCTCATTAATGAAGTCCAAATGTTTCAGTCAGATCCAGAAGCCTGGGCAGCGTTCCCTGGCTTTCTGGATTCCTTGGCCCAAGATAATTATGTGATGCGATTTTTCACTATTCGTGCCAAATGGAGTGTACAAAGCACTTTTCATTTCCATTTGACTTTATTTATGTGTGTCATGTCCTATGAGTTTCTTGCTTGACCCAAACTATTTACTTAATGTGTGTAGGTGGGTCATCCATACATTTTTTGAAGAGACATCCATGCTTTATTTACTGTAAGTTATGCTTAATGTACAGTGTGGCCAACTGGGATCACTAACTCAAATGGTTGTTAATTGCATTGGCCTTCTGTGGTAGGCGATTGTGGTAAGGAAAGAGGACTAAGTTGTTCTCGGGTGTTATGGTAAGATTAGGCAAAGGAGCTTCAGCAGTGCCGTGCAGTCAGGAAAGGCACTTGTGGCCAATGGCGTTACAAAGAAAGCTGTGTCTAGTGACCCCAGCGTAATATGATCCAATAGGCAGACAGAGTTGTGGTAATGAAGAGGAATGGAAAAGCAATAACGATCATGCCACTCGTGTGAGCCAAGATTCAGTCTTGCGACTTCAGTAAGGACATGGCCTAATTGGTTATCTAACATTCACGTAAAATACCACAGCCATCCATCCCACTTCTGACACCAGTCTAGCATATTTGGGGGGTTTGCTACCTAACTGTAACTGGGATAAAACCAGGAACCTACTGCATGCTAACTCAATACTTTACTGACACAACACTTTCACAACACTTTCACCCAGTTGTCCTCTGAATCATTCAGATGTTCATTGGCAAACTTCAGACGGGCATGTATATGTGCTTTCTTGAGCAGGGGGACCTTGCGGGCGCTGCAGGATTTCAGTCCTTCACGGCGTAGTGTGTTACCAATTGTTTTCTTGGTGACTATGGTCCCAGCTGCCTTGAGATCATTGACAAGATCCTCCCGTGTAGTTCTGGGCTGATTCCTCACCGTTCTCATGATCATTGCAACTCCACGAGGTGAGATCTTGCATGGAGCCCCAGGCCGAGGGAGATTGACAGTTCTCTTGTGTTTCTTCCATTTGCGAATAATCGCACCAACTGTTGTCACCTACTCACCAAACTGCTTGGCGATGGTCTTGTAGCCCATTCCAGCCTTGTGTAGGTCTACAATCTTGTCCCTGACATTCTTGGAGAGCTCTTTGGTCTTGGCCATGGTGGAGAGTTTGGAATCTGATTGATTGATTGCTTCTGTGGACAGGTGTCTTTTATACAGGTAACAAACTGAGATTAGGAGCACTCCCTTTAAGAGTGTGCTCCTAAYCTCAGCTCGTTACCTGTATAAAAGACACCTGGGAGCCAGAAATCTTTCTGATTGAGAGGGGGTCAAATACTTATTTCCCTCATTAAAATGCWAATCAATTTATAACATTTTTGACATGCGTTTTTCTGGATWTTTTTGTTGTTATTCTGTCTCTCACTGTTCAAATAARCCTACCATTAAAATTATAGACTGATCATTTCTTTGTCAGTGGGCAAACGTACAAAATCAGCAGGGGATCAAATACTTTTTTCCCTCACTGTATACACACACACATAAACAACGGCATTCACGGACAGATCATTTGCATGAGCTGCAATCCATTGGAAACAAATGGCTTTATCGTTCTCGTATGGATGAAGGTCATTGACAGTATGAATTCCTTCGGAGAGGAGGGATGGAAGTCTGGGTAGAGATGACAGCTGATATCACTTTTTGTTTCAGAAGCATCTGTGTGATTTATTATGTGGGAAGTGAGGCTATAAATCAACCGCTCTGGCATTTCTCCTCTGCTAGGGAGTCACAGAAACGTTACCGTTCCTGCTTTTGGCTGTAGAGGCTTGAAAATCAGACATGCTAGCTGGACTTTCCCATTTCGGCTGTGGTTTCACACGATGCAGGGTTGTCCTGCTAGTGCATTCGCAATCTTCTACCCTCACATTTTGATGTTTTGTTTCTAGTTTTTAGGGAGGTGTTTTAACCCCAACTGAGAAAATCGGTGTAAACTTTGTACTTGGTTGTCAACACTTTATAAATATGTCCCTTTATAGTAGTATATCCTTCCTAAGCTTACAAGTTAGACATGCAAAGTAATTCTACTCTTTGCCCTTGCGAGTTGGTGCACAAATAATGATTAGTTATTCATGGTTGAACCTCTCACTCTGTGGCAGTAATGATGCCCTGGTCCTTTAAAAAGTTGTCTGTGGACTTGTGGCAAAATCCCACATGTATAACTGTGTATACCTGTCATTATTTGTGATTATTTCAATATCTTCTGCATATATTTGCTATGGACTTCTATTATACCAGCGATGATCTCCCTACATCCCATGAACACGGTGCATTTGAAGGCGTTTCTCACTGCCTAGCAACCTGTCACAACTGTAGCCAGGCTTGCTTTCCACTTGTAAGCCAGTAGGATAGGGTCTAAACATAGGTTCTTCAACCTCACAGCAATGTCCCAAGAAAAAAAGCTTTTGCGGGACCGAAGTGATTTGAGTTGCGGATGTATCAGCTCCCTCAGTCGGCTTGTAGTGAATTCACTCGTACACACTGTATTTCGTAGATCTGCTCTTGCCAGTCCTGCCATCCATGTGCACAGAGCTCGTATAGAGGGGACGAGGRCGTCTTTGCATTAATGATGTTTTCTGACCACCGCCAACCCTGCCAGCGCCATGCCTTTAATTTGCTGTGATGTTCTGTCATGGTGTAATATGACTCACAGTGCATTGCACATGTGCTTTCTGAGTGGAGCCCCCCTTTGTCGCTTTGAATCAACTTGAGGCCCACAACCGTCACATACGCCACGCTTGCTTGCATGGGCTGCCTTGGCCAGCCCAGCTGACCAGCACAGCACAGCCAATGAGAAAAAGAAACAACAGTGTCTGTGTGGGCACTCAACCGTGCCAGCAAAAAGTACATTGCTGATAAATCTACATAGATGAATCGTAGAAAAACGACGTATGAATATTTCCAGCTGACAATTGGTGGCTGTGGGCTTAAGATGAGCTTGAGAATGGTGAACCGAATGTTGATTATTTGTGTGTGCGTGTGTGGCCTGCATATTTATAGTCTGCTTTGTGTGACTGTGAATGTCAGGACTGATCTGAGAGCAGTGCCTGCAGGGGAATGAGGCAAGAATCCCCCAGCCTTTGGATTAGTGTCAGTGTGCAGGAAGCGAAGGCTGCACTTCCCCCCCCCTGAGCTACGTGTGTCTGTTGGGTCTCTAAAGCTGTCTGTTTGAATTCTCTCCATACTACAGTACACAGCGTTCCATTATAGTCTCTCGATTGTCTTGAAGCCCTTCATGACAGCCAGTATCCTCTCCATTAGTTCAGGTTTTCAAACCTSTCCATATCGGTCTGTAGCTACTTGAAATGCATGCCATTTGAACATCAATAGAGATCTAATTCAAAGAATCTTAGTGCGGCTGTTGAGAATTATTATTCACATTTTTTTTAAAGGTGTAGATCAGCTTTAATATCGCAGATAAATTGTAACTTCCATCAATGTACGTGTCTGCATAATTTCCAATCCCCATATATTTTTGGGCAAATATATATATGTCACTTCCGGCCATGATTGGGAGTCCCATAGGGCGGCGCACAATTGGCCCAGCATTGGCCGGGTTTGGCCGGGGTAAGCCATCACTGTAAGGAAGAATTTGTTCTTAAGAGAATTGCCATTTTTTTAATAACAATAATATATATATATATATATATATATTTGGACACACCTACTCATTCAAGGGTTTTCTTTATTTTGTTTTATTTTATTTTGACATTGTAGAATAATAGTGAAGACATCAAAACTATGAAATAACACATTTGGAATTTTACATTTAAGTCATTTAGCAGACGCTCTTATCCAGAGCGACTTACAAATTGGAAAGTTCATACATATTGATCCTGGTCCCCCCGTGGGGAATGAACCCACAACCCTGGCGTTGCAAGCGCCATGCTCTACCAACTGAGCCACACGGGAATCATGTAGTAACCAAAAAAGTGTTAAACAAATTAAAATATATTTTATATTTGAGATTCTTCAAAGTAGCCACCCTTTGCCTTGATGACAGCTTTGCACACGCTTGGCATTCTCTCAACCAGCTTCACCTGGGATGCTTTTCCAACAGTCTTGAAGGAGTTCCCACATATGCTGAGCACTTGTTGGCTGCTTTTCCTTCACTCTGCGGTCCAACTCATCCCACTCATCCCATGCTCAGTCCCGTCCTGTACTCCCTGTTCACTCATGACTGCATGGCCAGGCCCGACTCCAACACCATCATTAAGTTTTCAGATGACACATCAGTGGTAGGCCTGATCACCAACAACGATGAGACAGCCTATAGGGAGGAGGTCAGAGACCTRRCCGTGTGRTGCMAGGACAACAACCTCTCMCTCAACGTGAACAAGACAAAAGGAGATGATTGTAGACTACAGGAAAAGGAAGACCGAGCACTCCCCCATTCTCATCTATGGGGCTGTAGTGGAGCAGGTTAGGAGCTTCAAGTTCCTTGGCGTCCACATCACCAACAAACTAACATGGTCCAAGCACACCAAGACAGTCGTGAAGAGGACACGACAAAACCTATTCCCCTTCAGGAGACTGAAAAGATTTGGCATGGGTCCTCAGATCCTGAAAAGGTTCTACAGCTGCACCATCGAGAGCATCCTGACGGGTTGCATCACTGCCTGGTATGGCAATTGCGGCCCAGTATATCACTGGGGTCAAGCTTCCTGCCATCCAGGACCTCTATGTWTTTTTCTTAAAACTGCATTGTTAGTTAAGGGCTTGTAAGTAAGCATTTCATTGTATGTTCTACGACCTGTTGTAGTCGGTGCATGTGACAAATACAATTTGATTTGATTTGATAATTTGGTTGGAATCCAGAGAGGTTAGGAAAATGATCTAGATCCTCTATGAGGCTGTAGAGGGATCCAAATTGTGGATCTAAAAGAAAACATGAATCATCAGCGTACAATGACACTTTTGTTTTTAAGCCCTGGATTTCTAATCCCTTAATATTATTGTTGGATCTGATTTTAAAAGCTAACATTTCAATGACAATAATAAATAGATATGCCGATAGTGGACACCTTGTTTTACTCCTCTTGACAGTTTAAAACATTCTGARAAGTAGCCATTATTTACTATTTTACACCTAAGGTTACTATACATGATTTTAACCCATTTTATAAGAGATTCTCCAAAAGTGAAATATTCCAGTTGATAATTCTACATTTCATCATTCAGTCTATGTGTCACTGGCTCAAGGGATTTGGTCCCTACGTTTGTCTATCAAAATATATCTGGGAAAGATGTGCCTTGGTGTTGGTCATTCTTAAATTTCGCCTATGAGGTAGTTGTATCTATGAGTATTGGTACCAAAAAATCTGAATTTTTAAGGCAGGGTAGGCAGTTTCTTCACAGGTAATTTAGATCAGTAAGGTTATGGTGAAACACACTGTATAGGCCCACCTTTTGTTCGCTGCTTGGATATGCCTGTACTTGRCAAGGCTAAGGCCTAGATTCAATCAGATCAAGCGTTAACCGGCGATAGCAGACACCTGCATAGCTGATGTTCAAGTTCAAGTTTTTACTGATATCCACATGGCAGTCAAAAATACTGAAATACATGGTTATTACAATACACACCCAATAACACATTCAAGTTGAAATCACAATTAMAATTCATGACAATATGTACATTAAGGAGACTCACAGGGTCCATATTTGCGAACGTTAGAAAAAGTTTAAGCTCAACCTGGACCTCAAAATGCGCTTCAGCCAATTCAAATCGTTGAAGTAGTTGCACATGATCAAATGCTACATGTTAGCTGTTCCAATTACACAACCTAGCACATTTAGCCCTATGCTAACCTGAGCAGGTGGCAGTGATTATTTCCTGTGATAAATTCTGCATCAGCCTATCAAATATCTTAGACTTTATATCCACCAACCAATAGCATTTCTTAAAATAGGTCAACTTGGCCACCAGAGGGATATGTTACACCTCCAAATTCAAGGTTTAGTTTTGTTCCACTTGGTCAGTCTCAAGTGCAGAGTGACAATATTGCATGATGCATCCTTGACTAGGYTTCTAGCTACTAACTTTAGACAAAATTTGCTATTGCACATTTGCTATTTAAYGCAACAGTTTTTGTGACAAAACTAACGGTAGAGTTGAAAATGCAACATAAATACATTGAAGTTTTATTCGGTACATTAAAACTTAAGAGAAAAAGTACATTTTGTGTGCACCACGTCATCACACACAGTTTTTTTTATCCGCAACAAGTCAGTTTGGTGCAAACACCACTGGTGGGAAAATGTGCATATTTCCTTTATGCGGATTTTAGAATATTCACATGAAAATATTTCGCCAATTAGATGGAAACGTACAGTTTATGACAAATAATACCCAATTTTTGCTAATCCATTTCACACACATCCAYGTGCTTTAATGGAAAAAAGATAGAAGTCTATTACAACATTGAAGTTTATCATACATCCTAAAAACTTTTTTGAAGAGCATTATGGACTTGTCAAATAGCTGTAATTTACCGACTTCATCACTGCATTCTGGTAGCACACACTGCTAAAGTGGTTCCCTCGCATCAAGCATTTTTGTTGAGGAAAACACGGTCCACTGCTGGTCCTCGATGCTTGATTCAAATAACGCATATGGGACAAAGTGGATGATTATAAAATATAAAGTAATATAGCCTATAGTAGCAACGATTATCTATGGAGCTGTCACGTTCCTGACCTTATTTCCTTTGTTTAGTATGTGTTTAGTTGGTCAGGACGTGAGCTGGGTGGGCATTCTATGTTTTGTGTTTCTATGTTGGGTTTATTGTTTGGCCTAATATGGTTCTCAATCAGAGGCAGGTGTTTGTCATTGTCTCTGATTGGGAACCATATTAAGGTAGCCTGTGTTCACTGTTTGTTTGGGGGTGATTGTTCCTGTACGTGTGTTCGTCTGTTCTGTGTTCCCATGTTCAGGACTGTAGCGTCTTCGGTTCCTTCTGTCAGTTTGTTGTTTTTGTTCGTCGTTTAAATATCCTATTAAATTATGGATTATCACCAAGCTGCATCTTGGTCCTCCTCTCTTTCACCCGAAGACAGCTGTTACAGTAGCAGTGCCAGTAGCCTATGTGACGTCTGCAAGAGGTATTCCACCTAGAAGCTCCTCCTTAAACGTATTCGTATTCTTCATTTATAAGGTTTTACTGCCCTTTTCTTCTCAACACTAACACAATAAATGTAATTCTATATTTTCAAAGGGGGAAAAAACGAATGTGAAATCAAACCCTTGGCACAATCTGCGACAATTACATGGTGTTAGGTACTCCACAGAGAGAGCTATTTGACCAGTCAGTCAAACACATGATATATTGTAGTTGCTTTGATTATCAGAATGTGCTGTTGAACTTCTTTTAAGGACGCTTCATAAACAGGTGTTGGATCACATCCAACTAGGTCAACGATTTTAATTGGCTGATACGGAATTTGAACCGGATATAATCACAGCCATCTGTCTGCCAGGTTATCTGATGGTAATAGCTAACATATAGCATGTGATCACACATGCAACTACGTCAAGGACTTTAATTGGCTGATACGCATTTTGAGATGGATAAAAGGTTTAAACTTAAACTATTTCTAATGTTCGCAAATATGGCCCCAAAGAGTATTGTTGATTAATTTGATGCAATGGCGGTGTTGAAGGTGTAACTACATTGGAACTGTTAAATCGGTGAGCAGCTGCTCTTGTGATCATTATCACAAAGCCACACCCGTCCCACTCGCATTAGAAGTTCAGAACGAGAAAGTGTAGGTTATATAGAAATAATGATGCTCAAATTGGGTTGGTTCCCACCGTTCAGAGTTAGCTAGCTGAACTGTTGAGTGTCCTATCTAGATAGATAGCGAACGGCACCACACGTGACAAAGCTAGCAACCTTTCGTGCTTTGTTTGGCTAACAAGAGCGGGGCTGTTTCTTCAAAGTTGTTACCCCACCATTGAATCACCATCCCCCTTTTGAATCCCTTGTAAAAGATAAGCCTAGCAGTGCATTTTACCTCAAGTTACTTGGTTTAAGCACAGTCTGCACAATGGTATTAACACGCACTGGCTTGGCTAGCTAACTATGGTGGTGGTTATAGCCAGCTAATGAGGTAGCATCACTYTTAGAGCTACTTTCACTAACCTGAAAGTATATAGAATGACTTTATTTCCCACTCCCCTGGTGAATAAAGCTCTCTTTTTCTCCTTACCTGACTTCCAGCTAATGTTACCTCGTCCAACTTACCTGTTGAATAGCAGCTTGTGGTGCGGGTATCCATCGCTCCCCCCGGTCGAAACGATGATGGCGACAGGTTTAACGACCAAGTCATCAGGGAAGGGAGAGAAAGTAACGCAGGCTTGTCCTGGTAATTGCAGCAATTACATGGCCCATTCTGATTCCCCATCAGTTATGAGCTGCGCTGCCTCGGTGTGAACCACGCTAGATGTGCACATTGCGCCCAGCTGGGCCCAGGTGTCCTTAAACGTAGAGCAAGGTACATGGAAAGGGAAACCTTCTACTTGGGAAGTGCCGACTTCATCCTGAAGTTGTCGAGGAGGTGTGGGGACATTACGGCAGATCTGTAGGCATGGCAGGACAATGCACATGCGCTTGTTCTTCGCGATGAGAGATCACTGCGCTCCTCTACAGTGCTTCTGTGCACCGTTTTTAAAAATGTATTTTATTTAACCTTTATTTAACTAGGCAAGTCAGTTTAAGAACAAATTCTTATTTACAATGACGGCCTACCCCGGCCAAACCCAACCCGGGACTCCAATCACAGCCGGTTGTGATAACACCCAGGATCGAACCAGGGTCTGGAGTGATGCCGTCTAGCACTGAGATGCAGTGCCTTAGACCGCTGCGCCAATAGCCTTTCCTCCCGTGGCCTGACTCCCCCCCAGGATACACCCCTGGTTCGTTGTTTTATTTAAAGGTATCCGTCCGGTCTCCAAGCCATTTGCCGCTGGTTTTGAACCCCTCAAGACAATTTTTCACATTTTCAATTTTCGCTTAAAGTGATATACCCAACTTTAGCTGCCTGTAGTCCAGGCCCTGAAGCAAGGATATGCATATTCTTGATACCATTTATAAGGAAACACTTTGGAGTTTGTGGAAATGTGAAATGAATGTAGGAGAATATAACACAATAGACCTGGTAAAAGATAATAAAATAAAAAACACAACCGTTCAAAAATAAAAGATTCGTATTTTTTTTGTACCATCATCTTTGAAATGCAAGAGAAAGGCCATAATGTATTATTCCAGCACAGGTGCAATTTAGATTCTGGCCACTAGATGGCAGCAGTGTATGTGCAAAGTTTTAGACTGATCCAATGAACCATTGTATTTCTGTAAAAAAAAAAAGTCAAGACTGCCAAATTGCCTAATTTGTAATTATTGTGCACTCTCCTCAAACAATAGCATGCTATTCTTTCACTGTAATAGCTACTGTAAATTGGACAGTGCAGTTAGATTAACAAGAATTTAAGCTTTCTGCCAATCAGATATGTCTATGTCCTGGGAAATGCTCTTGTTGCTTACAACCTCGTGCTAATCGCACTAGCCTACATTAGCTCAACCGTATTGTGTAAGGGACACTGATCCCGAAGAAGTTTTAAGACTCTATCTTATAAGATGGCACTGTTGTTCACCGTGGCCACTGAGCACGTTAGGACCTTAATGTCTCAGTTCATCTTACGCTATCTTATAAGATGGCACTGTTGTTCACCGTGGCCTGAGCCGTTAGCGACCTTCATGTGCTCAGTTCATCCTTCACGCGCTCAGTTTGCCCCCAACTACTCCAAGATTACAATATGCCTAAATGACATATAGTAGTCAAGCCATTAATCTATTTTCCTTCCATCCGCCGCCATTCTCTTCCCCAGAGCAGCGGCGCCTGTACACATTGTGTCCACTGTAAGCCTGCACATCTACATGGACAGGACGAGGCCATTCTGGGTTGTGACCAACGGTTAGTTTGCTTTACCAAACTTGCTTGGGATAAGGCTTTGTCCAAACAACGCCTTTCCCACTGGGTAGTGGAGGCTATCACCAAGGCCTACAGTTGTCGGGGACTGCAGTCTCCTCTGGGTGTCAAGGCGCTTTCCACTAGAGAAATTGCTACGTCATGGCCACTGTTCAGGGGTATCTCCGTCTCTGAGAATTTGTTTGGCGGCTAGTTGGGCTTCCCATCACACCTTTGGGAGGTTCTATCATTGGATGCACTGCGCCCTTCCTGGCACACACAGACTCGGCGCTGGACTGAGTAGGATGGATCAGGTACATTACTACAGTTGAAGTCAGAGGTTGGAGTCTTAAAACTAGTTTTTCAACCACTCCTCAAATTTCTTGTTAACAAACTATAGTTTTGGCAAGTCGGTTAGGACATCTACTTTGTGCATGAAACAAGTAATTTTTCCAACAATTGCTTACAGACAGATTATTTAACTTATAATTCACTGTATCACAATTCCAGTGGGTCAGAAGTTTACATATACTAAGTTGGCTGTGCCTTTAAACAGCTTGGAAAATTCCAGAAAATTATGTCATGGCTTTAGAAGCTTCTGATAGGCTAATTGACATCATTTGAGTCAATTGGAAGTGTACCTGTGGATGTATTTCACGGCCTACCTTTAAACTCAGTGCCTCTTTGCTTGACATCATGGGAAATCAAAATAAATCAGCCAAGACCTCAGAAAATTTTTTAAGACATCCACAAGTCTGGTTCGTCCTTGGGAGCAATTTCCAAACGCCTGAAGGTACCACGTTCATCTGTACAAACAATATTACGCAAGTATAAACACCATGGGACCACACAGCCATCATACCGCTCAGGAAGGAGACGCGTTCTGTCTCCTAGAGATGAACGTACTTGGTGCGAAAAGTGCAAATCAATCCCAGAACAACAGCAAAGGACCTTTGTGAAGATGCTGGAGGAAACAGGTACAAAAGTATCTATATCCACAGTAAAACGAGTCTATGTCGACATAACCTGAAAGGCCGCTCAGCAAGGAAGAAGCAACTGCTCCAAAACCGCCATTAAGAAAGCCAGACTATAGTTGCACATGGGGACAAAGATCATACTTTTTGGAGAAATGTCCTCTGGTCTGATGAAACAAAAATAGAACAGTTTGGCCATAATGACCATGTTTATGTTTGGAGGAAAAAGGGGAGGCTTGCAAGCTGAACAACACCATCCCAACCGTGAAGCACAGGGTGGGGCAGCATCATGTTGTGTGGGGTGCTTGCTGCAGGAGGGACTGGTGCACTTTACAAAATAGATGGCATCATGAGGGAGGAAAGTATGTGGATATATTGAAGCAACATATCAAGACATCAGTCAGGAAGTTAAAGCTTGGTCGCAAATGGGTCTTCCAAATGGACAATGACCCAAGCATACTTCCAAAGTTGTGGCAAAGGCTTAAGGACAACAAAGTCAAGGTATTGGAGTGGCCATCACAAAGCCCTAACCTCAACCGTTATAGAGAATTTGGGTACGAACTGAAGGCGTGTGTGAGCAAGGATGCCTACAAACCTGACTTAAGGAATCAAAATTAGTTACACCAGCTCTGTCAGGAGGAATGGGCCAAAATTCACCCAACTTATTGTGGGAAGCTTGTGGAAGGCTACCCGAAACGTTTGACTCAGGATCAACAATTTAAAGGCAATRCTACCAAATACTAATTGAGTGTATGAAAACTTCTGACCCACTGACCTAAGACAGGGAATATTTACTAGGATTAAATGTCAGGAATTGTGAAAAASTGAGTTTAAATATATTTGGCCAAGGTGTATGTAAACTTCCGACTTTAACTGTATGTACCACCACACAGGCGTCTAAGGAAATGKGCTATTGGCAATCGGGGYGTTTTTCAAGTGTGTCATAGTGAGATGTCGAACCAAGTCGATTGAAAGCACTTAKGGTTACGGTTTTACCTCTGGTTCTCGGAAGGAGATGAGGGAGACATTTAACCAGATTGCCCCTCTTGCACATCTCGTGTAAGAGGTAGTTCTTAGAAGGAGGAAACCAGAGCAGTTATATAGGCAAAGCTCTGATTAGCCTGTTAGGTGTGATGGAATAGGCTTCAGCGAGTGACACACATGAGTGCGTGTCCCATACTGAGGGGTCTCACTCATTTCTYTCAGGGAACTGGGGTTACAACCGTAATCCAATGATTTCACAGCTCTAATGCAGTTCCACACCCCCAAACAACCGATATGCGGGTGTTGGCTATCACCGATCTGATAGAATCTAGCCCTAACTCACAATGCTTGGGCAGAACTTGGTTCACCAAAGGTCTGCTTTTCTTACATTCTCCATTCATGCACTTTACAAGCTTTTTTCTTTGTTTGTTAGTAAAAAGATGGCGAGCGTTTCATTAATTCATTAACTTACCTTTGGAGCCAGAATTGTTATTGGGCCACTGTAGACTACATTTAGCATTCTAAAATGTTTCACAGTCCACTGGAAAGCACATGAGAGTTTTGTCTAAGTTGTGATGTGTCATGCGGGGCCTCTCCAATCTATTAACCCCCCCAAACCCCTCCTTACTTCCTGATTCACATTCCATTTCTATGACAACTAGCCTACTTCAAGCCCATTCCATAAAATCTAACAAACAATCAGCATTCATCACACTTTCGACTCAGGTGAAACATCCGAGAAGAATGCTGTCGGTAATTGCAGATTCCCGAAAGTAGGAAGTAATGTTGTGATAAAATGTCACAGGGAAAACATTCTATTAAGCTATTATTTGATTTTCCTCTGGCCAGGAAATGTTTTTTTCCTTTTTTATTATTGTTACTWGGAGCAGTTTGTGTGAATCTGCTGCAGCTCGACGAGAGCCCAAGCATGGTCTTTTCCACAGCTATTTAAAAAGGAGCTGCTACAGTGTTACTGCGGTTACATCGTTCCTTGGAAAGCTATGTTTGGGAGTTGGCTTGCATCATAAAACACATGCCAATAGTTTAAAATGTCTCATATTTGAAGTTGTAACTTCTGAAATTATTACTCCAATACCAGGCTGGTATTTAATGTGGTTTATTATGAGATGATTATAATAGATTTAAGTGGGGTCATTCATGCTCATGATAACTGCATATTTTTTTGTGAGCAATTATCTTGTATTATATTAAGTATAAGGTAACGTAGAAGCAGTACAGACAAGCAGTACACAGGGGAGAAACATCAGAATAWAAAAAAACGAAGAATAAATAAAGTGAAGAATTAAAAAGAGAACACAAAACAAAGTGTCACAGTTCATGTGTATTCTGTGGTGAATGATGATAACTGCATCATAATGCAGTAAACTGTTACCAAAGTGGAATTTGTGGTATTGTGCTTAAGGATATATTTATGGCATCAGCGTTGGTTCTGAAGTCGTTGGGCACACCGATCCACCCCTCTTTGCATGCTGATAGGCTCCTGTTTGACCTTGTGCCCTTGGCAAAATATGAATATCAATCTCTGTCAGAGTAAAGGGACTGACGATAGGTATTTTAGCCCTGCATTTCCCTCGTTAGTCACCTTCAGTCCTGTACTTACTGCAAATAAAGAGTTCCTTTTCAACAAAATGTAAATGRAACCATTAAAGGGGAAGTCCAGTCAGAGATATATGTTGCTCCTCACATTTATTGGTATATTTGATATAATTTATTATGTATGTTTCAAATCAAATCAAATTGTATTTGTCAGATGCTTTGTAAAATAAAATGCTTACTTACAGGCACTACCCAACAATGCAGGGAGAGAGAAAAATAGACAAATATTAACACGAGGAATAAATACACAATGAGTAACGATAACTTGGCTATATACACAGGGTACCAGTACCGAGTCAATGTGCAGGGGTACGAGGTAATTGAGGTAGATATGTACATACATATATGGGTAAAGTGACTAGGCAAGAGGATAGATAATAAACAGTAACAGCGCATATGATGAGTCAAAATAGTTAGTCCAAAAAGGGTCAATGCAGATAGTTAAAGAGTTAACCATTAGCTACCCGGACTATTTAGTAATTATATGGCTTGGAGGTAGAAGCTGTTCAGGGTCCTGTTGGTTCCAGACTTGTTGTATTGGTGCCGCTGGCCGTGCGGTAGCAGAGAGATCGGTCTATGACTTGGGTGGCTGAAGTCTTTGACAATTTTTAGGGCCTTCCTCTGACACCACCTGGTATACAGGTCCTGGATGGCAGGGAGCTCGGCCCCAGTGATGTACTGTGCTTTCCGTACTACCTTCTGTAGCGCCTTGCGGTCRGATGCCAAGCAGTTGCCACAACAACCGGTGATGCAAACAGTCAAAATGCTCTCAAAGGTGCAGCCAAAGAACATTTTAAGGATCTGAGGGCCCATGCCAAATATTTTCAGCCTCCTGAAGGGGAAAAGGCATGGTTGTGCCTTCTTCACAACTGTGTTGGTGTGTGTGGACCATGATAATTTCTTAGTGATGTGAATGCCAAGGAATTTGAAGCTCTCAACCTGCTCGACTACAGCCTGTCGATGTGGATAGGGGTGTGCTTGCCCCTCYGTTTCCTGTAATCCACGATCAGCCCCTTTGTCTTGCTGACGGTGCGGGAAAGGTTGTTGTCCTGGCACCACACTGCCAGGTCTCTGACCTCCTCCCTGTAGGCTGTCTTATCATCGTCGGTGATCAGACTTACCACAGTCGTGTCCTTTGCAAACTTAATGATGGTGTTGGAGTCGTGCGCGGCCACGCAGTTGTGAGTGAACAGGGAGTATAGGAGAGGACTAAGCACGCACCCCTGAGGGGCCCCCGTGTTGAGGGTCAGTATGGTGGATGTGTTGTTGTCTACCCTCACCGTCTGGGGGTCAACCCGTCAGGAAGTCCAGGATCCAGTTGCAAAGGAGGTCCTTAGCTTAGTGGGGAGCTTGGAGGGYGCTATGGTGTTGAACGCTGAGATGTAGTCAATGAACAGCATTCTCATGTCGGTGTTCCTTTTGTCCAGGTGGGAAAGGGCAGTGTGGAGTGCACAGAGATTGTATTATCGTTGGATCTGTTGGGGCGGTATGTGAATTGGAGTGGGTCCAGGGTGTCTGGGATGATGGTGTTGATGTGAGCCGTTATCAGCCTTTCAAAGCATTTCATGGCTACAGATGTGAGTGCTACTCTGCGATAGTCMTTTAGACAGGTTACCTTGGTGTTCTTGGGCACAGGGACTATGGTGRTCTGCTTGAAACATGTAGGTATTACAGACTGGGTCAGGGAGAGGTTAAGAATGTAACTGAAGACACTAGCCAGCTGGCCAGTATATGCTCTGAGTACGCGTCTTGGTAATCCGTCTGGCCTTGTGAATGTTAACCTTTTTAAAGATCTTTCTCACATCAGCTATGGAGAGGGTGTTCACACATTCGTCTGGAACAGCTGGTGTCCTCATGCATGATTCAGTGTTGCTAGCCTCGAAGCGAGCATAGAATCCTTTTAGCTCATTGGTAGGCTTGCGTCAATGGACAGCTCACAGCTGGGTTTCTATTTGTAATCTGTGGTCATTTGCAAGCCCTGCCACATCCGACGAGCTTCAGAGCCGTTGTAGTTGGATACGATCTTGTTCCCGAATTGATGGCTTGGGGGTAGAAGCTGGCCTGTTTGATGGTTCGTCGGAGGGCATAGCAGGATATCTTACAAGCGTCCGGATTAGTGTCCCACTCCTTGAAAGCGGCAGCTCTAGCCTTTAGCTCAGTGTGGATGTTGCCTGTAATCCATGGCTTCTGGTTGGGATATGTACGTACTGTCACTGTGGGGACTACGTCGTATGACTGATGTGGTAAACTCCTCAATGCTATCGGATGAATCCCGGAACATATTCCAGTCTGTGCTRGCGAAACCGTSCTGTTGCTTAGCATCCGCTTCATCGTACCACTTCTGTATTGAGCACGTCACTGGTACTTCCTGTTTGAGATTTTACTTTCATGCAGGAATCAGGAGGATAGAGTTATGGTCAGATTTGCCAAAGGGAGGGAGAGCCTTGCTTTTCTGTGTGTGTGGAGTAAAGGTGATCTAGAGTATTGTCGCCTCTAGTTGCACAGGTGACATGCTGGTAAACATTTGGTGAAACTCATTTTAGTTTCCCTGCATTAAAATCACCGGCTACGAGAAGCGTCGTCTCTGGATGTGCATTTTCTTGTTTGCTTTAGKCCATATGCAGCTCACTGAGTGCGGCGTTAGTGCCAGCATCGGTTTGTCACATACAACACTTAAGGAACACAGAGAAAAATACAAAGTAGTCTGTGATGTCAGAGGTTTTAAGTGTTGTCATCAACAATGATGGTATATCATGGCAGGGGATGCAGTAGCTGTATGATAGTATTGTGGACGCACAATTAGCTCAATTGAGACTGGGATTTCCACTTTTAATTTACGCTAACTCCTGTGGCAGTATTGAAGATTTGAGACACAAACAATAGTGAATACATTCATAAAACTCRTGAAAATCCTTATAATGGCATGTTTAACCATTGTATACATTTGAAAGTAGCGCCTTCTTAGGTATAGACAGGGGAGATACTGTATAATCCATTGTATAATTTACACTAGCTTAGTGTGCAACCTGTGAAAAGCTAGCCCTTTTGCTACTCATATGTTCCTATGTTCTGTTCTACTCCTAGAGCCAGTTTGCGCAGTTCTATGAAGGGAGTAGTACACAGCGTTGTACCAGATCTTCATTCTTGGCAATTTCTCGCATGGAATACCCTTAATTTCTCAGAACAAGAATAGACTGACGAGTTTCAAAAGAAAGTACTTTGTTTCTGGCCATTTTGAGCCTGTAATCGAACMCACAAATGCTGATGCTCCAGATACTCAACTAGTCCAAAGAAGGACAGATTTTTGCTTCTTTAATCAGCACAGTTTTCAGCTGTGCTAACATAATTGCAAAAGGGTTTTCTGMTGATCAATTAGTCTTTTAAAATGATCAACTTGGATTAGCTAACACAATGTGCCATTGGAACACAGGMRTGATGGTTGCTTATAATGGGCCTCTACGCCTATGTATATATTCCATAAAAAATCTGCCKTTTCCAGCTACAATAGTCATTTACAACATTAACAATGTCTACACTGTATTTCYGATCAATTTGATGTTATTTTAATGGACAAAAGATGTGCTTTTCTTTTTAAAATTAGGACATTTCTAAGTGACCCCAAATTTTGTTGAACAGTACTGTAAGTGCCATAAAGTAGTCATAWAATAGCCGTGAAGTCATCAGAAGAAACTCTCTACAACACTCTCTATAGCTTACTGTATGTTTCACTTATTWAAAGCTAACGAATGTTGATTGTTGACACCTGAATTCAACAAAATGCAGCAGGAGAATGTGAAGGAGTTTCATGTATTGTCAATATGGGAACCTATTTCGTGGTCCTGGCTTCAGTGTTGTAAAATGAGACAGCAGGACACGTCACATAGATGCCATGCTAATTCAGTTTTTTCGGAGAGCAGCCTAAGGACAGACATGACTGTCCTTGAACCTGACCGTTCACAACACAACCACTCAGTAAGTTAGTTGTAGTTGTCTAGTCTCTGGCATAGCTTGGAGTTAACACAGAACGTCTGGGTCTAGGCCTAGATAGTGTGAGGAATCTGGGAATCCTGCAATTACTGATATACTGAAACACCAGCTATATCGTTCAAAGAAGAGGGCTGTCTTGAATTGATCATGTCTTTACTATTAAATAAATACACMTGAAATGAGGTACATTTACATTACACAGAAAAGGAAGAGAAATGCTATGGAATTGTACTGCTAATTCATTCAATGTCTCATACATAGATATTATGAGACATGTCCATTTTCACAATATGCTCTGGGCAATAAAAAATATATTTAATACATTTAATCTATCCAAATGTTTAAATCTGGGTTTATTTCCCCAAAGAGGCCCTAGCCTCAGAGGRAGCATGCAGTTCAACAGTAGTGGAAGGATGTCACGACGCACCCCTCCGTGTTGGCCTCCAGTTCCCACCCCTGGCACTGGCAGTCCAGGTTAATGTTTTGGAACTACATGAGGTGTTTGGCCCCGAGCTGAACGGCGTGCAAAAGCGTGTCAGGGACCCAATAACTCAGACTTAATGGCTGAGCTCGGGCGATTGTTA
The DNA here is from genome assembly GCF_002910315.2 of Salvelinus sp. IW2-2015. Classification (NCBI taxonomy): domain Eukaryota; kingdom Metazoa; phylum Chordata; class Actinopteri; order Salmoniformes; family Salmonidae; genus Salvelinus; species Salvelinus sp. IW2-2015. Next base: position 5,777,017 of record NC_036850.1, on the reverse strand, counting down.
TCTGTTATGGTATGCTGTAGATATTCCACTGGACCTTAATAAAGAAGAGACTGCAGTGTATTGGTACCCATGAGACTATAATATGTTAATGGTTTCATGTTCATAAACGCTGACACCAGTTGCTAACCTGATAGATATTGTATATACTGTATTGATAACCTGGAATGATAAGCTGGTATTTGTAGATAACATGGAATGATAACCTGGTATTAGATACCYTGTAATGATAACCTGGTACCCATAAATAACCTGCAATGATAACCTTAATGATAACTTGGTCTTTATAGATAACTGGAATGATAACCTGGTATTTATAGATAACCTGGAATGGTCTTTGATAACCTGGTATTTGTAGAAAACTTTGAATGATAACCTGGTATTCATAAATAACCTGGAATGGTCTCTGATAACCTGGTATCTGTAGATAACCTTGAACGATAACTTGGTACGATAACCTGGCATTTGTAGATAACCCGGAATGATAACCTGGTATTCATGTCCTGTTTATCTTTTGTTACAGTGCTGTCAGTTGATGGCTTAGGAGAGGATGTGCTGGCTGGTACTCTTGGAATTGTCAGAGAAAGAGCAAATATTATGACTGGTCATCTGGGGTGAGACAACGGACATCGATGACCACAGATCTACTGCAAGAGTGAACCCAGCGATCRSACATGGGAAGTTTGAACGGACAAATTAGACACTGGGACACTATACGGAGTGCACAAGGAACGAGAATCTTTCCTAGTAAACCTGGAGGCAGGGAAATGAGTAAGTCATGGCCCAAATGATTGCCTTAATTATTACATATATACCTATATATGAAGTGATGAMACTAGAGACTTATCCGAGTTCAAATATGTTTTTCTTTATGTGTGAAACAGTGTCTTGTAAGGAACAGATGTGAATATTTTATTAATAAGATAGAGAAAAATAGTTTGGTTGTAATGTCGACAATGTCTTAGTTGGGTCTGCTTTGTAGGTGTCATTGATAACCAAATGGTGGAGTTTTTCTCTGCTTACTTGCAGCCAGCAGAATGAGTTGATCTATTTTTATCTCGTTTCGTATTGTCAACCAAAATGAGGCTGGCTTGAAGCGGAGCTGCTCGCTCAGCTACCGGCTCCAATGTCTTTCAATTCACGACATCATGTTATGACAACTATATTCCAATTCAGAAAGGAGTAGGGAGTTCAAAAATGAGACAAAATGACTCTACAATATACATGAAACATATCTGATTATTTTTCTCCTCTTTTTTCACATACTGTAAGCATCTGTTCACGCACTCTCAAACACAAAAGATGTCAGGACACACACACACACACACACACACACACACACACACACACACACACACACACACACACACACACACACACACACACACACACACACACACACACACACACACACACAACACACACCACACACACACACACACACACACACACACACAATGATCTACCGAAGTGACACAAAGGGTTTTCCCTAAGATGCAAATTGTATTATGTTAGTGAAAGAATCGACCAGCTGCTTGGTTGACGCAAACCTCGATCCATTTAAAGTTAACTGTATGCAAAGTAACATGGAAGTGTGTTATATATTTTTGTAAACCTAGCCTTGACTATATTACTTAACCAAAGTTTAAACCCTGATTTTTTTGGTACGTGGTGGACACTTCCTCTGGAGATGTTGTGAAAATAGATGCACATTGAATAGAACATATATATGCTGATGTTTAWATTTATGTGTCCTACAATGTGTCGCAAATCATGACATTCGAGACACTTCTATTTAGTTTGACTGTTAACGATGTTCAGAAGTCATGTTCCATTTTTATTTACATGAAGATTGAACATTTTGTGGATGCTGCTCCAACAAGATCCATGATTTCCCCCTTCAATTTCGTTTTTTTGACAAGTGGGCTATTTCTTTTTTGTGCTGTTCTCATATAACTGCTCGTAGAAAACCTGCCCACTCTCTTTTTGGCCTGCTTTCAAAGACCGATTTGTATGCACTGCTTGCTTGTTGCAGCTTTGTCAGACAAATCAAGTGTTTGCTTTTTTAAAACATAAATGCCATCGTATGTTTAACCCCATCCTTCTTACGTTCAGTCAACAGCCAAGAACTTAGTAATGCTCGCTCCTGGGCGTACTGTCTATAATTGTGAGGTCGGCCCATGATGRCTGTGCTTYAGAGCATCACCTACACAGAGTTCTTTATTATTTTATGTTATTGAAAGGGGTGGAACCTAATATTTGATACTGTATTATTTGCATAGGCAATGTACTGCATTTCTACTCTCTTCCATAAAAAGAAAACTAACATATTTCATTGTACTGTCTGAAAAGACATAGATCACTTGAATCTGGAGATGGAAATTGCCCTTATATCAGTGTCTGTTTACATCTAAATCCCTCAGCAATTAATGGTATCATTTAGTGTGCCTAGCAAGAAGTTGCAGTGTCTTGCCATAGTTAAGCTAAAATACTCTGGATTCCCAAATTGTAGTTGAATAAGCAGTAACTTAAGGGAAAACAAAGAGAAAGATGTATCTTTCAAAATCAAGTGTTTCTAGTATATTACGATGTTACTATACTGTTAGATACTGTATACTGTTAGCAAAGATGACCTTCTTCCTAGTTAACTACACAATCCGTAGTACAACTCCGAAGTGGTGGCTTCTTTTGAAAATATCAGTCAGTGTTATGTCCCGGCCYAAAGCACTTTGCATAATGATGAAAATGTAAAAAWAAWWAAAAATCACTATAAGTAATTGGTATAGCCTGAGTACCCAACAATGATATTTGACTACATTATGGTAGAATATTATGGTAATGGCCTAATTGTGATTGGACTGATCTGAAAAGACAGAGTCAAAGAAAAGGCGTTTTACAATGCCCTAATGTCAAAGATGGGGCTTAGCCCTGTCTACAGTATCTATACGTATCCTTAGTATAGATAWGAGGCCTGCTTCAAGGTGTGACTAGTTACAGTGAAAAGGTCCAGAAAATGTACAACTAGCTGGTCTGTCTTTGAACACCAACCTGGGCCCGTACTCACACAAAGTGTCTCAGAGTGCTGATCTAGGATCAGTTCCCCTGTCCAGGTTATCTTATTCATTGTAATATAAAAGGCAAAACTGATCCTTTATCAGCACTCCTACTCTGACACGCTTGATACGTACAGCCCCAAATATGACAAATATATACAAATCAAATCAAGTTCATGACTTCAAAATCATTATAAAAGACATGTTTAACCATTGTATACATTTGAAAGTAGTGCCTTTCTCAAGTATAGACTGGGGAGCTGTTAAGGGTCCATTGTGTATATAAATATAACAAACATATACAAATCAAATCAAGTTTTATTTTTCAAACGCTTCATAGACAACAGGTGTAGACTAACAGTGAAATGCTTATTTCCAACAATGCCGAGTTAAAGATAAAACATGTAATACGACATTTAAATAGTGACACAAGGAATTAATACACAGTGAATAACAAATACAAATARATAGTAAAAGTAACATATATACAGGGAGTACCAGTAACGAGTCGATGTGCAGAGGTACGATGTAATTGAGGTAGCTATGTGCTGTACATATAGGTAGGGGCAAATTGACTAGGCAACAGGATAGATAACACACAGTAGCAGCATGCATATGTGGTGAGTGTGAAAGTGTGTGTGTGTGTGTGTGTGTGTGTGTGTGTTGCGTCAGTATGCATATGTGTGCATGTTATGTGAGTGTGGGCGTATGTAGGGTGTGTGTGTGTGTGTTTGTTACAGTGATATGTTTCAGCCATGGAATCATTGTACCATCACTAAGTACGTTTACCGTGAACATCCACATGGAAATGACATGGGTTATTCTTCTGTTACATTGTAACTCGATGTTAATGCAGTCCGCGTATGTGTGTGTGTTTGAACCATTCGTTTTCATGAACACTGGAGGGTCATTAAGGGAGCGAAATCAAATTAGAACTGACTCTTAAAGTTTATATTAAAACAACTCCGTAGAAGTGTATTTGAGGATGTTATAATATTTCTACAGTCCAAATGTGATAAAGTGCCCATGTTTTGGTCAGCCGTGCTTTTTTTCTGCATGATGCTTTGTTTTTGAAAAGTGCATCCTCATCTGAGATGTTTGTATTCTTTTCTTGCGGTTACTTCTTCTCTGTGTACTATCTTTGGAGCTCSTTCATTTCCTACCTATGTTTTTTATTTTTTTTATTTAGGTAAATCTTCAGACTTTTTGATTTTCTACATTAATATCATTTTTGTAGGCAGCAATATGAGATGTGATCAAACGGAGTATGTGCAATGTTGAATAAAGAAAAATATAATATATKAAATAAAAACAACTGCGAGAGTGACTTGAAGGTATTGCAACAACTTGATCTATGAGTGGTATTCATATGTCACCTCATAATTTACTGGTTATGTCCTTATGCAAGAACATGTTTTGCATTATTTTCTCTCCTATAGAYGTTGATATATAGTGTTTGGCAGGATTCCAAATCCAAAAGACGCATATGGCAATTACAATAAATAAGGACTTGATGAATTCAATTCGGAATAAGATGTTTCCCTAAAAATGTTTATTGCTGCCATAGGCATTCTGTGACTCATCCTAGTTCTTCCAAATTTGGAAACAGACAGTGTCACCCAGGGTCTTTTAGAATGTTCCAAGCTTTCTTACATCTGTCACCCAGTTGCCTCGAAGGCTTCCCAATAACCAGAAATATTCTGTATAAACCACTCWTGACAATTTTCTTTTACTCTTATCTCATCATTTGAAAGATATTTTTGATAAGACCTTGTACACCATTTCTAAAACGTGTTAGTCCACAACAATGTCCTCAGAAAATCTTAGAGCTGCATGGATTTCTCGAGACTATAACCAGTGTAGCCTCGTCGCGAACCAGGCTTCCCGAAAACAAGTTCCATGGCAGAAMTGAGCTAAAGGGGGGTCAAACCACGTCAAACCACTCAAATGCCTTGCTTGGGCAGAGCTCCAAAGGTGCTCACCAGATTAGTGCTGYGAGGACAAAAGATGTCTACAATACACGCACTGGTGACAAAACATTTTAGAACGTTTGAAGCACGCTGGTTTTCACGGCATTTCTATTTTATGTTGAGATGAGCTGAAGCTGCAGCACGGGAGAAATGGTCTACAATGCTGACCATATCAATAATAACAAAAAATATGTTTCTGGAGTGATATTTGGCTGTGCAGGCAAGCATGAGGGACAGGAAGTAGCTAGCCACAATGAGGTTCATTTTGAGAAAAGTCTAACCTTGTACCGTTAGCTACTAGCTAGTTCAATTTCTGTCACGATTAGAAAGCCATTTAAAAATACATATATAAAGAATGTTATTGACCTAAAAGGTTAGCCGTGAGCCCAGTATCTAGCTTATCCAGGGTCAGTGATGGGCCTACATAGACAGTACATGGTTGCTCTATCTCCCTCAAACCTCAAAGCCTTTTTTTTTTCTTTGTTCCCCTGTAATCACAGACTGATTTAGACCTGGGACACCAGGTGGATGCAATTCGTTATCAAGTAGAACAGAAAACCAGCAGGCTCTGGACCTTGTAGGGTAAGAGTTGAATACCCCTGGTCTATCTACTATGGGAACAACCGCAATCATTTTGCAACCAACACTGCTAAAATGAATTCAATTAAATTAAACCTCATATGTTACCTGTAATGCTAATCTCCTGTAGCCAAATTGTCATCTCCTTATTTTCATATTGTACCTAAATTACAAGGGTTGGATTTGCACTAAACATATTTATATGTCAGCACTTAAAAGCCATGTACAAAATCTGGTGTATGGTTTGCCTCATATACACTGTCTGCTGGTATCATTTTAAATTGAGAACATATAGCTCAACATGTAAAATRTAGCTATTCTCTGTTTCAGATGACAGATCCCCATAAGGCCAGTAATGCCACCATACTGTAGGCCTATGGTTGCATTGGCGATGCAGGCCATATGATAAGCTGCTAAATGGATTCAGATAGCTGATATACTGAGACAGATTGGAGATCTTACAACTAGATAAAAAGGAMATGTACATTTGAGAATATAACACAGAAACACAGGCAGTAAAATGTTCTCCACCAACAAGAGGGGTGTGAACAGTGCTTGTGCCCATTGAAATAGACGTGGYGCGGGATGTTCCCCAATGCTAGAAGGTGGGCCCCGGGTGAAAACGTTTGGGAACCCCTGGTCTACAAAACAACAGATCATTGAGTAGTAACAAGTAGGCTATTATTACTAAAGCATCATTTCAGGTGAACAAAAAAAACACGATACCAGCGGTGGCCAACCTTGCTCCACTGATCCCTGATCTACTGGGTGTTCCGGCCCAGCAGTAGCACACTTGATTATCAACTCATTAGGTTGGATAAGTTTAATCAGGTGTGTTATTGCTGGGCTGAAACATAACCCTGCACACCCAGCAGACCTCCAGCAGGATTGGCCTGCTCCAATTGTCATAGGTTTATACATTATGTATGATGTTTAACTGTATTTGTGTATACAACATGTGCTTACATTATGTAGGAATACACATATAACCCATGACATATACACTCAGTGTCCAGTTTATTAGGTACACCCATCTAGTACCGGGTCGGAACCCCCTTTGCCTCCAGAACAGCCTGAATTTTCCAGGGCATGGAAACATTGATCAATTGGTATCAAGGTACCTAACGTGTGCCAGGAAAACATTCCCCACACCATTACACCACCACCACCAGCCTGTACTGTTGACACCAGGCAGGATGGGGCCGTGGACTCATGCTGTTTACGCCAAATCCGGACTCTGCCATAGACATGACGCAACAGAAACCGGGATTTGCCGGACCAGGCGATGTTCTCAATTGTCCAGTGTTGGTGATCGCGTACTGGAGCCGCTTCTTCTTGTTTCTAGGTGATAGGAGTGGAACCCGGTGTGGTCGTCTGCTGCAATAGTCCATCAGTGGCAAGGACCGATGAGTTCTGCCTTCCGAGATGCCGTTCTGCACACCACTGTTGTACTGTGCCGTTATTTTCCTCTTTGTGGCCTGCCCGTTAGCTTTCACGATTCTTGCCATTCTTCTTCGACCTCTCATCAACAAACTGGATGTTTTTTGTTTGTCCCACCTTTCTCGGTAAACCCTAGACACTGTCGTGCTTGAAAAGCCTAGGAGGTCGGCCGTTTCTGAGATACTGCATCTGGTGCGCCTTGCACTGACGATCATACCACGCTCAAAGTCGCTTAGGTCACTCGTTTTGCCCATTCTAACATTCATTCAAACAGTAACTGAATGCCCTGTCTGCCTGCTTTATATAGCAAGCCACGGCTACATGGAGCAAATCATTTTTGTGAACGGGGTGGTGTAGCAAATAAACTGGTAGACCTACATATGTTAGCAAATGTTGTATACAAAAATACCGCTGGTATGCACAGTTGCTTTGTGTGAAAGTTCACAGTTAGCCATTGTTATGTACAGTCGTATGAACAAGTTTGGGCACCCCTCTGAGGCTGCATAATAATTGACTCTGTCGTCACAGAAAATGATCACAGTGGCATGCCATTCATTTTCTAATAAAATCTGAGTACTGGGTTATTGTCCAGACAAAGATTTTTAGTGTAGCAATATTAAGTTGTATGAAATTAAATCAGATGTGAAAAATAGGCTATGCAAAAATGTGGGCACCCTTGTCATTCTGTTGATTTGAATACCTGTAACTACTTAGCACTGATTAATTGGAACACACAATTGGTTTGGTGAGCTCATTAAGCCTTGAACTTCATAGACAAGTGCATCCAATCATGAGAAAAGGTATTTAAGGTGGCCAATTGCAAGTTGTTGTTCTCTTTGACTCTCCTCTGAAGAGTGGCAACATGGGGGCCTCAAAACAACTCTCAAATGACCTGAAAACAAAGATTGTTCAACATTATGGTTTAGAGGAAGGTTACAAAAAGCTATCGCAGAGATTTAAGCTCTCAGTGTTCACCGTGAAGAACATAGTGAGGAAATGGAAGACCACAGGCACAGTTCTTGTTAAGGCCAAAAGTGGCAGGCCGAGTAAAATATCGGAGAGGCAAAGGCGAAGGATGGTGAGAACGGTCMAAAACAGCCCACAGACCACCTCCAAAGACCTACAACATCATCTTGCTCCATATGGTGTCACTGTGCATCGTTCAACAATTCAGCGCACTTTGCACAAGGAGAAGCTGTATGGGAGAGTGACAGCGTTCCAAGAAAAACACTTGCTACCCACAGTCAAATTTGGTGGGGGTTCCATCATGCTTTGGGGCTGTGTGGCCAGTGCCGGTACAGGGAATCTTGTTAAAGTTGAGGGTCGCATGGATTCCACTCAATATCAGCAGATTCTTGGGAATAATGTTGAAGAATCAGTCACAAAGTTGAAGTTACGCCGGCGCTGGATATTTCAACAAGACAACGACCCAAAACACTGCTCAAAATCTACCCGGGCATTTATGCAGAGGAACAAGTACAATGTTCTGGAATGGCCATCCCAGTCCCCAGACCTGAATATCATTGAGAATCTGTGGGATGATTTGAAGCGGGCTGTCCATGCTCGGCAACCATCAAAACTAACTGAACTGGAGATGTTTTGTAAGGAGGAATGGTCCAAAATACCTTCATCCAGAATCCAGACACTCATTAGAGGCTATGGGAAGCRTCTAGAGGCTGTTATTTTAGCAAAAGGAGGCTCTACTAACTATTGATGTGATTTTTCTATTGGGGTGCCCAAATTTATGCACCTGTCTAATTTTGTTTTGATGCATATTGCACATTTTCTGTTAATTCAATKAACCTAATTTCACTACTGAAATATTACTGTGTCCATCAGTTATTTGATAGATCAAAATGAAATTGCTGATCCAAACACCCAATTATTTATAAATGGAAATCATGGAAATCGTCAGGGGTGCCCAAACTTTTTCATACGACTGTATGTAATTCACTTAGCTAAACAGTGTGTAAAGTTAGTTAGCTAGCAGCTTAGTTGAGTTAGCCTACAAAGTGGCCTATTACTAGTACTGTAATTGTAACGTCCTGACCAGAGTTCTTATGTGTTTTGCTTGTTTAGTGTTGGTCAGGACGTGAGCTGGGTGGGAATTCTATGTTGTGTGTCTAGTTTGTCTGTTTCTGTGTCCAGCCTAATATGGTTCTCAATCAGAGGCAGCTGTCAATCGTTGTCCCTGATTGAGAATCATATATAGGAGGCTTGTTTTGTGTTGGGATTTTGTGGGTGATTGTTTCCTGTCTCTGTGTTTGTGTTCTGCACCAGATAGGTCTGTATCGGTTTTTTGTTATTTTGTTTGTTATTTTGTTTGTTATTTTGTTATTTTGTATTTTGTATAGTGTCCACGTATTCGTCTCTTTGTTTATTAAATATGTTGAACACTAGCCGCGCTGCATTTTGGTCCTCTCCTTCACCAATGGAAGAAAACCGTTACAGTAATACATCGTTCAACATTTTCAAAATGTATTTACTTACTTGAATAGGTTCTCCCACTGCCTCTGTTTTTTGGATGCTTAAAAAAACAAAATAATAATCTTCAAGATTTTTTCCAGTGATAGCAAAGTGCAGCCAGCAGCCATATGGATGAATGGAATTGTCACCAGAGCGGTTTAGAATGTGTTGTGATGTTTGACTTTACCAGCATAATCCACTTTCAGTTTCTAGAAATATAAATCACAGACTATCGGCCACACTTGAGAACTTCAAAGTGAGCACTTGAAACTAGCAACTCCTCTCTACAAAATGTGTCCTACTGGATGGAAAACAGTGATGCACATAACACACAGCACCCCTTCTATGGGCGTGTGGGGGGAGGGTTCTTGAAACGTAACATCAACATTCAACATTCTAACTGTTTTTGAGATACAAAATTCTCCAGACGTCCAAGGGAGGCGTGACAACGATGTGATTTTGAAGGTATGGCAACGCGAGACTATAACCAGTGTAATCTCTTAAACTCACATCTAAATATGATATCATGTTTTTCAAAATCGTCAACTACTTCAGCAAGTAAGCCATCAACTGTTGCTGGTTGGAATGAATGTGAACTGTCCCTTTGGTTACCTAATGATTTGTTTATTATAAAAGCAGAATGCTAATGTCATGGAACATTTGACGCCAACATGGAAACAGTGGCTCAGCTGGCTCGTCGTCGCTCCCTCAGTTACTGTTCAGTTAGATAAAAGGATCCAGCATGTTTTTTATGACTGGCCCCTTTTGTCTCTCTCTCAATGTCAGCTCACCTCCGTCACTAGAGATTGAGGATCACAACAATAACAGGACGTTTTCTTCCAAAGGCGTCTTTAGGTTGTTGTTTTTGAAAGCTGATGCTMGAGTCATTCATGTTCGGCACGGTTTAAATATTTTAAATGGGTCTGTCGTGCTGCAATTACTTGACTGTTGGACAAGCGCCAGCCGCGTCAGTCAAGCCCTCGACAAAGGCATTGAACTGTACCTGCTCTCTGTGCTTCTCACAATTAGCTCCACAGGGACACGTCCACAGCAGCAGCCACTGTTCGCAGCAGCCAAACCACAAGCGTCACCACAGGGACATTTAACCCAGCTGTTTTTAGACAAATACCACTGAAGCCAAAAATCTTACAAATACCTAAAGTATTTGAAAATGTTGAAGGAAACATGAAATAAGTGATAAGTGCATATTGCTTCGTAACGTTTTTTTAAAGGGGTCACAACATTTGAAATACACCTGAAGCAAGGGTAACAAAATAATTGTCCCCTTGATGATTCTGGATTCTTATCATAATGATCATCAAGGAGACACACTTATTTTGTTGCCCTTGCTTCAGGTGTATTTGAAATGTCCTCTCCCCTTTAAGAAAGGGAATGAGATAATAATGCACTTGTCATTGTGTGTGATAGTGTTCTCTCTCAAAGGTCAATGTGTGACAATGGGGCAAGACCACGGGTGCGTAAATTAGACCTATGTGGAGTTATATATAGCCGGGCGCCCATCACAGCTGTCCTCTGAAACTCGGTGAACCTGCAGAGGGGGATACAAAAGGTTCTGGCCACGTACACTTGCTGCGCACACAAACACATGCCGGGACACATACAGAAACACCCCCAGACCGCATATAGAGTAATGTTTGTTGTTGGTTCCATCGCTTTTGTTAGAACCTGCCACTGTCTTCCAGGAATAGGCTCCATCACTCAAAGGCGTAACACAAGACTTGACAGGGAACAATATCCCTGCACATGGCAGGCCCAGCGCTACGTTCCCATGCCAGCAAATGTGACGTTCATCTTTGCTGCCGCCTTCCACTCGGAGCACTGGGAAACAAAATGCCTCTGTACGGTACCGGCCCCTGAAATGGGACACCCCAAATCCCCAACGGTACCTATCTACTGCTCTACACACCGCTGTTCCTTCCTATCCCTCCCTCCTACGAGCTATCTTACCATTTGCAATAGTGGTCTGTACAATTGGACAGCAGGTTGTCAAAGACATGAAGATAACGTATGTATATGTCCTACAGAATCACCCCTCATGTCAACAGGTGACAAAAAACATGTCATGTTGATGGATAAGGCTGACGGATGAGATGTTCTTGTACTTTTTTGGAAACGATAATAGTCAAAGACAACCGTGCTATGACTCAAGCACCAACCTTCCCTACGGGTGTGTTTAAAAAGCATTGCAGACAGCGTGACTGGCCCTGACCTTGGACGTGCAATAGCATTTTTCTTGCTCTCTCAACTCATCAAATGTAGTGATTTAATACATGTATAACAGCTAAGGTGAGCACATTAAAGGCCTTCATCTGAATCATGTAAACAAGAGGTTTTGAGATGCAGTAGTGTTTGCGGTGAGGTGTTCTTTCTGCAAAGACTAAATATAAGTTTGTTTAGCTAACCTAAGGGTGAATTTAATCACACCTGCTTTAGCAATGTTCATGCATTATCTTTGTTGACATGACTGCTAACCCTGCACATGTCTAATTCTGAGAACGGGAAGCATTTCCCCATGTTTACGTACAGTACTGTGAATACGGAAATGCAAACTTGAGAGAAGATGAGAAGTGTCACAAAATGTAATAGAAGACTTGAATTTGAGTGGGGGGAAAAAAATCTATGAAAATACAAAAAGGCTTTTTCAGTCATTGTTCAGTTGTCAACTGGCCGTCATCTCACAAAACAAATACAATCTAAATGTAAGCAGAAATTGCTTTATTTTGGGACTGCCTAACTTGGTAGAGGTGGTACCCAAGATAACAGGAAATAATGTGCTCATGCAAAAAATCATGCATTTACAGGGTAGTTATATAAACCAGTACATTGTAATTACATTGTAACTATACATTGTTAATTGGTATTTTGCTAGTACTTACAAATTGTGATCCTTCATATAAAGTTGGAACAAACTGGTACTATGGGGTGAACAGGCAGACAGTTAAGCCCAGTAATGTACAATATGTACAATATCTGTGGTTGAACCCCTGACAGTGAATTCATAACATCTGTAATCAACTCACAACGGTACATTCATCATGGCACCTCTGTGTGTTTGGGATTAGGTGGTCACAGGTCAACATGCCAAAGGGAGGTCAAGTTCCAATGATGAGGTCTTGACCTATTGCTTTGGAGCGTGTTGTTATGTCTTTACTGTTCTATAATCCCACCAGATCCAAGATAACCACAAGGTTGTGGAGAATTATGTTCTTGGATGGATTAAAAACATGTTTTGTTAGGTAATATGAGGAGTGCTTATGATGAGGTAGCATTAACCCTGTCTACCATTGCAAAAGAAAAGAGGGAGTAAAAAAGGATGCTTGGGAAGATCTATATATTTTTTAATGGCGGCTTGAATAAGGCAAATAAATGAACTTATATACCAGACTTTTTACGAAAGCAAATCATTAAAGATCTATGTTAAAGACAAGCATATTCAATACACACATCATGATACATTACACTCTGGTCACCTTGCTGAGCTAGTTATATGTTTAGCAGTTACCTACAGAATGAGCCTGTGTATGATCTAATGTAGTTGATCCAAATGTTTAGCCATTCATGTGTGCACTTTCCCATGACTATGTACTATTCTGGGCTCGTCCTAGCCTATCAATGAAATGGCTGCAAATAAGACATCAGTTTGATAGTAGGCGTTATGTAACACGTGATGTTTGGCTCCAGTTGTCTGCAGGAGCTCTGTCTGAGCTTATCCCCTTGTCTCTTGAGGACGCTGCCAGGAGTGAAAGGGTTTGTGCGTAGAGAGAGGGCGCTGTGTTGCTCTGGCAGCGAAATGCATATGGGTGACGTGTGAAGGGAAAATTCTGTTTGTTGTCATGGTAACTGCTGGTATGGTTTGTCTGGAGCAAAAAACATACCCTGGCAAGGGTCTAGTCTGAATCCAGCACTGTTTCAGAGGAGAGCTCTCCTCCATTTTGAAAGAGACGTTCATCTTAATGAAAAGGCTAAACGTTTTATTGTGCACAGAACTTGAAGAACTAAAGGCTAAGACCCTGTTCAGTCAAAACATGGAACTGGATTTTCAGGTAAAGTGCAGCAAACAGGGGATTTCCTGAGGACATGCAGTGACGTTCCCATTAGGTCCCTTAAAGGTTTCGCCTGACATTCTAAGAACCTTGCGTGATGGTCCCAAGGGAACGTTCTCTGGCGGACCTTTGTCTACTTCCCTGAAAGTTCCCAGGACGTCACTGAGGACCATGTCAGGACGTTCATTTTTACTAGTCCTGAGGACGTTGTGGGATGCTCCTATGGGAACATTCTCTGGGGGACGTTTGTCTAGTTCCCTGTAAGTTCCAACGTCCTAAGGACTAGTAAAATTAACATCCTGATAACGTCCTGATTCCAGCACTCTGGTGGACATTTTCTGGGTGACCTTTGTCTAGTTCCCTGTAAGTTCCCTGGACGTCACTGAGGACCATGCCAGGCCCTTTTTAGGATATTCTTAGGACGTTCATTTTACTAGTCCTTAGGACGTCGCATGATGGTCCCAAGGGAACGTTCTCTGGGGGACCTTTGTCTAGTTCCCTGTAAGTTCCAAGGGAACATCACTGAGGACCATGTCAGGACCTTTATATAACGTTCTCAGGAGGTTCATTTGACTAGTCTTTAGGGCATCGTGTGACGATCACAAGGGAACGTTCTCTGGGGGACATTTTTCTAGTTCCCGGTTTGTTCTTGGGGATGTCCCCAAGAACAAACCGGGAACTAGACAAGACCTCTACTGGACCATGACATAATGCCCCAAGAACGTCCTAAAAACATCCTCGGGACAAACCGGGAACAAGAAAAAACCTCAAGGGGAACATGACACAACTTCCCAAGAATGTCTTAAAAACTTCCTCGGGACCAACCGGGAACTAGACAAAACCTCCACGGGTTCATAACACAACGTCCTGATGACTTTAGGCGACCATTTCGCAACGTCCTAACGACTCATTATTGTTAGCAGGGCAACAATAAAAATCATCCTGTGTAGCAAGTTGTCACCGTCTATGGCAGGGTTCCCCGACTGACAGCCCACAGGTGATTTTGTTTGACCCCCCAAGTTCTGACATAAAGGACTGTAAAAACACCAGAAAATCAGATCCAAATTATTTACATTTTGGAAATCTGTTCCAGAGTATTTCTTCGCATAATAGAGAGATGCTGTATATGTGATCGAATACAAATGTAAGCAAGGTTTGAAATGATTAGGTTTTAGTCAAATGTTATATCTGTTTGGGCTTCTTGCAGTCAATTTGCAGTCTACAAATTATTTATAATTATGTTCCGGCCCCTGACCATCCGCTCAAGAAGAAAAAAATCAGCCCACGGCTGAATCTAGTTGGTGATCCTTGGTGACAAATAACACTTTTAAACTGCCATAAATGGTAAATAACTGCATGTTTTGAATGATGGGAATACAATATGTGCCCTTGCAATTATGTCAGAGCATATCACCTCACCATTCTAGTGGTATGCTCTTTGGTTTGCACAATGCATTAAGCCTTTTGAAGGTGTCTCTCAGTCCATGGCATGAGCCCGACAAAAGAGAAGTATCTGGACATTGATCACCTGCTAATTCCCTTTACAGGGGAACAGGACAGTAAAATAACCATCAGGAAAGTCCTTCTAAATAGATTCCACATTATCTGTGGAAAATGACCATGGAAAAGCAACATATGGTCCAAAATTATTCACAAAAATATATCAATAAATATATGTCATTAATGTGGATAACTTGGAAATTGTAATTGGCAATCTGTCAAAAAGAGAGAGTTGAATGGCCGTTGAGTGGCACACTGGCTGAACACATGAAAGTGATAGCAGCCTGCGCTAGTCTTGGCTTGACACAGTTGTTTGCGGTCACTGCTTGTTTTGAGATACATTTCAGTCTAACATCGTCCCGAATTCACTGGCGAGGAGAAGCGGGGGAGAGAAAGAGAAGAGAGGGATGCTAACAGCTCCTGCAGAATCAGAGCACTTCTTCAAGTCACACGCACTAGAGGAATATAAATGCATTCGTCAAAGACCTCACACACACACACACAACTGAGGCATGCAGCATGTGCAGATGTAACGTTCGCCTCATTCACTCATACTCGACTAATCCGCTGCATAGCTTTAACATGATTGAGGTCTGCTTTGATTGTTTGCACGAGTGTGAACCGAAAGTCATACGCATTCCTCCTCCAAGAACCCATACTAAAATTAACATGACCTTTTTAAATCTTGTTTTTCTCACAGACCAAAATAGAAACGAAATGGCTCGAAGGGAAACAAAAAGGATCCTTTGGTTCTGAGAAATTTCTGAGCGCAGACTTTACATAAAATGAGCATTGATAAATTTAGCGTGGACTTACGTAACCACGCTCGATTTCAAACATACTGAAGAAGCAGAAACAAATGTGAAACGTATTTAATTTCTCAGAGTTGCTCGGCTAGTGAATTTGCAGTAAAGCTGCAGACGTGACACACGGCGTTGACAGCGACGTGCTTGACAGGGAGCTGGCATTGTGGAGCAGCTAAGCTGATAGACTCATGCTGTTATGGTAATATTGCCTTCGACGTTGTTGGCCTTCTCAGCATCTGTTCTGAAAGTTCCTAAATCCGGGGAGAAGGTACCAAAACAGGTACATACGCACGTAGCACTGTGATAGGATCTACGTTTGCGCACCTGTACCTAACTTTGACCAAAGTAAGTTACCAGTCAGATCCAGCGCAGTTTCTGAGGACAGATTTTTTTCTCCATCTTTACATCCAGAGGCTATATAGGCTCCAAATCATTGATGCATGATGGGAAAGTGACATGCATCCAAGACCAAATTATCCCGGGGGGCCCAGAAACTGTCTTCAGCAACTCAGTTTTTCATCCCAAATACGATGTCCAAATCTTCATCTTAACCTTTAACAGAGGTTTGATGATTAATACAGACATAGACATTCTATTTTTGTAGACCCGTCATTCAGGGCAGAGTGTAACGATGTGCGCTGAGAGTCGGGAAGCAAGTTCAGGGAGTGAGTGTTTTAATAAAATAAACAGAMCATAATACAAAACAAGAACCTCGAACAACGCACAGACAGGAAACAGAAGAAAAAAAAAGATGCCTGGGGAAGGAACCAAAGGGAGTGACATATATAAGGCAGGTAATCAAGGATGTTATGGAGTCCAGGTGCGTCTGTAGACGCGCAGCTGCACGTAACGATGGTGACAGGTGTGCGCCATAACGAGCAGCCAGTAGAGGCCGGAGAGGGAGTATACATGACACAGAGCCACCTGTTTAAAATAAATACAAGTTGGCCTGTTTTGCATGTAATTCTGTCATTAATTTGTGTCACATAATAGAAAACAATGTAAAGAAAGAAATCCTTGAGTTAATAAAGCAGTATACAAACTTGGTCTCTTTAGCCCCCAGCACCTCTCTGATTCAGAGGGGTTGGGTTAAAGTAGGCGTTGTTGATCTTCTCTGGTTGCGCTGTGATTGGCTCATGGTTCTGTCACTCATGGGGACACTACATCACCGCAGAATCTACGGGAGAGCTAGGCAGTTCACGACCCCTTTGGGTGCTGCCATAGATTTACAGTAGAAGTGCCCATCCAAGAAAGCTCAAGGTCATTGGCCACAGATAAAATGACGCCAAATCACGCTGTATCTCCTTGTAGCTTTGGCTAAACGGATCATGTCAACATCATACTTTCTAAATCTTAGCTAGCAAGCTAGCTAGCTAGTTAAGCAGTCATCATCATGAATCTTGTCAACAATCTACTAGCAAATCATTTTTGATCCTTGTAATATGAAGAGAAATTAAAGATCGGCCATTGGACATGAACATTACACAACAAGTCGGATATTTGTAAATCAACATTGAGTGGTTTGGAAGGAAGCAGTGCGAGCGTCGCAAAGCAATCACCATTTTGCTTCCCCTGCCTTCTATTCAGTGGAGAGGGTGTGTGATCCAAGTGGGTTAAGGATTTAAAACGTGTCTGAAAGGGTCTCAAAACATGAGAATTGTGCATCACATGTAGACAACGCTGTTAAACTTAGATTACTGGGGAAATCAAACATTGACCTTCACAACCAAGACTGGAGGATAATAGGTACATGCTTGCCAGAATTATAACATGCATTAAATTGTGTGGCAATTGTGAGACAGCACTGCGGGGCAATGACGAGTCGGCCAATACCTGCCCAGGCATTTTCAGGTGATTTTTTTAGACCATTCATGAAGGTGATTACAGGCTACAAAGGCATTATGATGACCCACCCCTTTAAAAACATTCACACGCAACACCATAGGCCAGAAAAGGTTAAATGTATTGGCCATGCTGTCAAACTAGCATGACTTCACCCAGAGAATGCCAGATTTTGATGACAAAGTAATTGAGAAGTTTGCCCACAAGAAGGACTGTCGCACCACCTTCTTGTTCAAGCACAGCACAACAACAGAAATATGTCTTGAAATATGTSTTGTATGCTGCTGCTGCAGAAGTGATGTAATATGCCAGGGAGATACATGAGTATAGTGTAGCTAAGAAAGTAACACTAAGTGTAAGGTGCATTCGGAAAGTATTCAGACCGCTTGACTTTTTCCACATTGTTACTTTACTGCCTTATTCTAAAATATATTAAATCGTTTTTTCCCCTCATCAATCTACACACAATACCCCATAATGACAAAGCAAAAWAAKATATTAAAACATTTACTGAAATATTACATTTAAATAAGTATTCAGACCCTTTACTCAGTACTTTGTTGAAGCACCTTTGRMAGCGATTACAGCCTCGAATCGTCATTGGTATGACGCTACAAGCATGGCACAMCTGTATTTTGGGAGTTTCTCCCATTCTTCTCTGTAGATCCTCTCAAGCTCTGTGYCAGGTTGTATGGYGAGCTTCACTGCATAGCTATTTTCAGGTCTCTCCAGAGATGTTCGATAGGGTTCAAGTCCAAGCTTTGTGTGGGCCACTCAGGGACATTCATAGACTTGTCCCAAAGCCACTCCTGCGTTGTCTTGGCTGTGTGCTTAGGGTCGTGAACCTTCGCCCCAGTCTGAGGTCCTGAGCAGGTTTTCATCAAGGATCTCTCTGCACTTTTCTCCGTTCATCTTTCCCTCAATCCTGACCAGTCTCCCAGTACCCTGCCACTGAAAAACATTCCCGCAGCATGATGGTGTCACCACCATGCTTTACCGTAGGGATGATATTGGCAGAGGTGATGAGTGGTGCCTGGTTTCCGCCAGACGTGACACTTGTCATTCAGGCCAAATAGGTCAATCTTGGTATCATCAGACCAGAGAATGTTGTTTCTCATGGTCTGACAGTATGTTAGGTGCCTTTTGGCAAACTCCAAGCAGGCTGTCATGTGCTTTTTACTGAGGAGTGGCTTCTGTCTGGACACTCTACCATAAAGGCCTGATAGATGGAGTGCTGCAGAGATGGTTGTCCTTCTAGAAGGTTCTCCCATCTCCACAGAGGAACTTGAGCTCTGTCAGAGTGACCATCGGGTTCTTTGTCATCTCCCTGACTAAGGTCGTTCTCCCCCCCAGATCTCTGCCTTGACACAATCCTGTCTCGGAGCTCTACAGACAATTCCTTCGACCTCCTGGCTTGGTTTTTGCTCTGACATGCACTGTCAACTGTGGGACCATATATAGACAGGTGTTTGCCTCTCCAAATCATGT
The DNA here is from genome assembly GCF_002910315.2 of Salvelinus sp. IW2-2015. Taxonomy (NCBI): domain Eukaryota; kingdom Metazoa; phylum Chordata; class Actinopteri; order Salmoniformes; family Salmonidae; genus Salvelinus; species Salvelinus sp. IW2-2015. Next base: position 5,757,812 of record NC_036850.1, on the reverse strand, counting down.
CCAATCAATTGAATTTACCACAGGTGGACGCCAATCACGTTGTAGAAACATCTCAAGGATGATCAATGGAAACAGGATGCACCTGATCTCAATTTCAAGTCTCATAGCAAAGGGTCTGAATACTTATGTAAATAAGGTATTTCTGTTTTTTATTTGTTTCTAAAAACCTAAAAACATTTCTAAAAACCTGTTTTCGCTTTGTCATTATGTGGTATTGTGTGTAGATTGATAAGGAACTTTTTTTATTTAATCCATTGTAGAATAAGGCTGTAACGTAACAAAATGTGGAAAAAGTGAAGAGGTCTGAATACTTTCCGAATGTTGTGTAGTAAGCTGTGTCTCACCCAAAGACTTTGGTCCCTCTCCCCCTCAGAACTATTGTTTTGACTTGGTGGTGCACATGTAGCCTTTAGCCTGTTTTAGAGAAATCCAACCATCAAATATTGTAAGAGATTTCATTGTCTGCTTATGTGTACCCGTTATTTAGCCTACTGCTCTGACTTGGTGTACAGGGAGAATACTTTAAGAACGGCCCATGTTCAGAATTCTCCCGCTATCCATTTCAAAATTGCTGAACGAATAGTCATATAGGCTATATCCGTCTCAGCTAACTCATATCTTAATCGAAGTTACAGCTTGACTCTTATCCGCTCATCGTTCCCTTATGCCATAGTTTGTACATCTCCATTGTTATATTGCGTATATACACTGGATGTACAAAACATTAGGAATACCTGCACTTTCAATGACCTAGATTGACCAGGTGAATCCAGGAGAAAGCTATGATCTCTAATTGATATCACCTGTTAAATCCACTTCAATCAGTGTAGATGAAAGGGTTAAATACTTATTTTTAAGCTTTGAGGGCAACTGAGACATGGATGCCATTCAGAGGGTGAATGGGCAAGACAAAAGATTTAAGTGCCTTTGAACAGGGTATGGTACTAGGTGCCAGGCGCACTGGTTTGAGTGTCAAGAACTGCAACGCTGCTGGGTTTTTCTCGCTCAACATGGGCCAGCATCCCTGTGGAACGCTTTCGATACCTTGAAGAGTCCATGCCCCTTACTTTGTGTATTATAATTAGCTCATGTGCTTTTCTTTCACGAGGAGGGGATACTATATAATGGTAGGTTAACCACTGATTCCGCGTCTCTCTCTCTCTCGTCGCAGCTCTTTTGCTTGTAGTTGCTTATAAATTAGAGTTGTGTTAATGATATAAGAACAAACATCATGCATTTTCTGAACATACATGTAATAATGTTTGTGTATGGTTCAAAACAAGTCAAAACTCATGTCAGCATTCGTTATTGAAGGAGAATGCGGTTCTTATCGAGTTACGCAAATCCACAAGAAGTCAGTAGAAAGCAGATTTATTTCCACAAGTCAGCCATATCAGCTATGATTTTTTTTAAAGGCAGGAAATCAGGCTGAATGAACTGTTTCATTGCCAGATGAGGCTCCGCTGATAGCCAGGTGAGGTGGTGGTAATGATTCACTCCATGATGGTGAAAGGAAAGCACAGCTGTCAGAACAGCTTTATGTAGGCCCTAACAGTTTGTGGACACCGTTTGTCACCGTTCTACTGCATTTAATGTAGTGTTAAGTGTTGTGTTGTGTAGTGGCTACGCTGGCATGCATCTACAAAAAAATAGGTTGAGTTCGCCCCTCCAAAATATACATGCTGAAGTCGCAACTGCCTATTAGAACAAAGGAAGAATGAAGACAATGTCAATAGAAGAGCGGACAGTTGCTTTGTGTCTGTGCTTGCTGGAAAAAGGACCAGAAGGTTTGAAACAGAATGGGCGCCAAGTAAATGTCAGCCTTCCTCATTATCACCCAGGATCCAATAAACATATTCAAATGACCTCTCGCTCACATGTCACCTTGCTGTTCAACTGATCCTCCCTAGCATCCCCATCTTGACTAAGAAACATGCAGTAGGTTCTTCCAATGTTCCCCTGGCAAAATGACCACCCCCCTTATCAAATCTGGACCGGAGAATGGGGAGGAGGAATGCGTAGAGAAGAAGTTAAATGAGTTGTGGATTATACAGGGCTACTTATGAGGCAGGAACTTTCAAAATATATACACTGCTCAAAAAAATAAAGGGAACACTAAAATAACACATCCTAGATCTGAATGAATGAAATATTCTTATTAAATACTTTTTTCTTTACATAGTTGAATGTGCTGACAACAAAATCACACAAAAATTATCAATGGAAATCAAATTTATCAACCCATGGAGTTCTGGATTTGGAGTCACACTCAAAATTAAAGTGGAAAACCACACTACAGGCTGATCCAACTTTGATGTAATGTCCTTAAAACAAGTCAAAATGAGGCTCAGTAGTGTGTGTGGCCTCCACGTGCCTGTATGACCTCCCTACAACGCCTGGGCATGCTCCTGATGAGGTGGCGGATGGTCTCCTGAGGGATCTCCTCCCAGACCTGGACTAAAGCATCCGCCAACTCCTGGACAGTCTGTGGTGCAACGTGGCGTTGGTGGATGGAGCGAGACATGATGTCCCAGATGTGCTCAATAGGATTCAGGTCTGGGGAACGGGCGGGCCAGTCCATAGCATCAATGCCTTCCTCTTGCGGAACTGCTGACACACTCCAGCCACATGAGGTCTAGCATTGTCTTGCATTAGGAGGAACCCAGGCAACCGCACCAGCATATGGTCTCACAAGGGGTCTGAGGACTCATCTCGGTACCTAATGGCAGTCAGGCTACCTCTGGCGACACATGGAGGCTGTGCGGCTCCCCAAAGAAATACCACCCACACCATGACTGACCCACCGCCAAACCGGTCATGCTGGAGGATGTTGCAGGCAGCAGAACGTTCTCCACGGCGTCTCCAGATTCTGTCACGTCTGTCACATGTGCTCAGTGTGAACCTGCTTTCATCTGTGAAGAGCACAGGGTGCCAGTGGCGAATTTGCCAATCATGGTGTTCTCTGGCAAATGCCAAACGTCCTGCACGGTGTTGGGTTGTGTCGGAGGAAACACCGTACACCTGGCGATCGTGTCAGCGTGCATTGCGCCCGGCCCGCCACAGGAGTCGCTAGAGCGCGATGGGACAAGGATTGTCCTCCGCCTCATGGGTCTACTGGTAGAGGCCGGCTGCGACACAGCCTGGGATCGAACCAGGATCTGTAATGACGCAGCTAGTACTGCGATGCAGTAGCTTAGGCCACTGTGTCACTCGGGAGATGAGGCATGAACTTAACGGAAATAGAAACAAAGGATGCTTGTTTTCGTATGAGTCTCTTGGTAGATATTTCTATTACAAATGGAAAGTGATCTGAGTGTCTGTGTGTTTGTGTTTAGGGATATCCGGTTGTGAACCCCCTATATTGAGTACTGAGCGGTGATACCGAGAGGCTGTGGCTCGAAGTCCTGGCAAGACTTAATGAGACTCATGTGAGGTTTGGCGTTATGCAGCAGATGGCAAGTCGTCTCATACCCAGTGGCCCAGCCCCGGGCCTCTGCCAGGAAACGGAGGAGCGGAGGCTTCCTTAATGATTCTCTTAGAGATGCCAACTGCTCCACTGTGGCCGCAGCAACTTGGGATACATTTTCTTTTTAAATGTTTTTATTTTACGTTTATTTAACTAGTCAAGTCAGTTAAGAACAAATTCTTATATACAACGATGGCCTACACCGGCCAAACCTGGACGATGCTGGGCCAATTGTGCGCAGCCCTGTGGGACTCCCAATCACAGCCGGTTGTGATACAGCCTGGATTCGAACCAGGGTGTCTGTAGTGACGCCTCTAGCACTAAGATGCAGTGCCTTAGACCACAGCGCCAAACGTTAAAGAATGGGAGTTGTAACTGGGGCAATGCATAGGCATTTGGACATATGGGACTCCCATAGCCAAGGCCCTTATCATCGCCTATTGAACAGCAATTCTATAGCACTGTAAGAAAATTGTAGAGAATGGAGATAAGATTCAAGCAAGGGTGAAACAGCCAAGCATGTTGTTTTATTTTGGAGTCACTTGTACATGGTTCGACATATGCCATATGTTATCACACCTTGCTACACATTTGAATCCTTTTGTTTCTTAGAATTTCCCCAAGTTTGAAGCTTGTAGAATGCTACTATGAGTCATTAAAGCGCATCTAAAACACAAACACTTCTCTTTGCACGTAATATCTCAAAAGAAAAACAGCTTGAACTGGTATTCCAGGCTTTCCCACATGCAAGAACAGGCTCAAATGTTGGGGTAAATTAAGCAAAAAGAAAGATAAAAACCAAAAATTCGAACGATTCCACCGAATATTCACATTCCTGTCATTAAATTCACTTCATCCTGACAATTTTAATAGTAGGATGATGGAGGATGTAATAAAACCTTTTGGCAACAACAAAGTCAAAATGGTGTCAAAAAAACCATTTCGATTTAGAATGTCCACTGCTCAAATGAATGTTCACAAAATCAAATGACACTCAGACCAAAATGATGACACCACAATGTCCTAACTCACCTTTAAGTTTTCCCAACACAGTCCAAGTGCCAGATGAACTCAACTCAAACGTTAGTACAGCACTGCAGCGGCAGCCGTGTCTTTGCCACTCCAAGCGGTCTGATGCATATTCAAGGACACGGTATGTCAAATTCATTCAGACAGACGGAAAAGTTTTCCCAAAAGCCACACTTTCATAATGAGCTTCTAATTACATGTGATGGGGAAATGTCTTTCCTTTCTGTTTTTCACCACATGTTTGGGTACATAAGCCTCATGACCTCTGGCTTCAGCAGATGCTGCTTCCAAATGATATTAAGCGGGCGTGTCGCATACTGTTTACGATTCGTGTTGAAACAATCAAATGCAAGTTAACACTTTATATTAACTGCCATGCGTGTAATGCAATATGAATTCACTATGTAAGGTATAATCAACGAGGGGCTATGCATTCTATGGAAAACAATGAACGACGTGGAAGGTGTGTTACACAAGGTGCTAGCTAGTTACACAAGGTGCTAACCTTCCACAGAGTTGCATTATTTTCCAGAGAACGCATAGAGCCCCGAGTTGATTATCCCTTTTATACCATGGCTACAATTTAACACATTTGCCATAAAAAAAATTGTCCATTTGCAGGTAGAAATGTGTTCAACATCCACTGAAGTAGGTAGTTTAATAGATAGCGACAGTAGTTGCCTTGGTAACCAAACAAACAGACTTGCTAGTTTATCTAACCAAACCATCAACAATTCAATTCAACTTTTGCCTTCAAAAGCAGCTTAAGAAATAATGAACTATTGTAATTGAATTAGACCGTGCTGATATACTTTGCGTTATAGGGAATTATACAACAGGTGGGTCTAATCCTGGATGCTGATTGGTTAAAACCGCATTCCAGCCTATGTCTATTCCATAAATTACCACTGACTAAATCTATGACGTTGAAATGCCTATTTACTCTGTTTCCATCTCACTGCGCAATCCACTGTCTCATCAGCCCAGCCAGACAATTTATAAACTTGATATCCACTGTAAAAAGCATCTGGACATTATCTCACATTTCTTTTCGACTAGCAATTGGTTTTCCATAGCGGAGATTTGTATAAACCTTGCCATCTGTCTCTCTGACATTTGCAACATCGTTTCAGCATTGAAATTCGATCTACAGTCCTATAGTAATGAACGTGTAGGGGTTGGTAGTTGGGATGAGACAGACAGGTAGTCGTTCGTTCTAAATGTTCCATTGCCATACTGGCTGGCAACGTTCTTATCCCTTGCTTGCTAGCTAGGCAACTAAGGCTAACTTACAGTCACTTCAAAAAGTGCAGCTAGAATAACAGAAAAGTTGCTGCATTTGCATTTGTTCAAGCTGTTTTCTAGTGACATTTATTTGGATTCATCCATAACAACGAGCTAATGAGGCACGATTTCGCCTGGCATAGAAAATGTGCTCACTCGTCAGGACACTATTGTTCAGAGGAGCTAGCCAACAACACAGCTAACACAATCACTTCAAACTGAAGCTGGAATGACTGCAAACTAGCTGCATTTAGTTTCGTTTTACCTTTTTTCAATTGACATTTCTTTGTATATATCCATAAAAATTATGCCTGCTGAGAAACGCTGCCTGCCTGTCTGTCTTGTCCCGACACGTTCATTACTATGGGACAGCTGGAGATCGAATTTCAATATTGAAACAATGTTGCAAATGAAGAGACAGACAAGGTGTATACAAATCTTCGCTGTTGAAAATGAAATATTAGTCTAAAAGAAATGTGAGATAATGTCTAGATGCTTTTTAAAGTGGAGATCAAGTTTATAAATTGCTTGGCTGGGCTGATGAGACAGTGGATTGCACAATCAAATGGAACAGAGTAAATAGGAATTTTAACGTCATAGATTTAGCCAGTGGTAACTTGTGGAATAGACACCGGCTGGAATCTGGTTTTAACCAATCAGCATTCAAGATTAGACCCACCCGTTGAATAAGCACAGATAGAACAATGATACAGATATTACACCGGATGTATAAATGTGAAGCATCCGCTTGGCATTTCCACTCACTACCAAATATGCTGATGAGAGGAAGCCCAGTGGCCGTAAGTGGGAGAAGATGGAACGAGATGATTTTGGCCAACATTCTGCAAATGTTCTCATCGATGAAACATTTGATCTCAAAGTTTTCTGCTCCCAAAACTAGAATCTGTTAGGAACGGTTAAAGGTTAAAGTTTTGTAGACTTTAACCTTTGCCAAAGTTTCAAAAAATTGCATTGTTTAGAACGAGAGCAAGTGCGAAGTGAGTTATTGCACACTCACACTTCACAGAGTAGGCGTTCCCTAACGGAAAAATGCAAATACATGCTAGAACGCACCAATAGGATCTTACTAGCTCGTGCTTGGCTCTGCCCCATCCTTTCTTGTTCTGCCCACTATGACTAATTTGTTCCTATTGGAAACGACAGTGTGGTCTATCTTGGGTTAGATATAAACATCTTTGGTACAAGTAAAGGAATAACAACGAAGTGGAAGCCGTGTGTTCTTTTGTATGGAAGAGTAGGCCTACGTAAAAACAAAGCAAGGAGACGCTTTTAGTGCTCTGATTTCCTTTTTATGTGAAGTCACATACTCTTTCTTGTCAAGATATTCAAAGCCATTTGTGCTTTTATGCACCCCTACAGTTATTCCCTATTTCTTTCAACGTATGCTACTTTCTCTCAATGCAAATGCATGCACATATTCATGAAGACATACAGGCAATGAGGAAGCCGAAATTCTGAGAGTTTGTTTATAAATGATCTGCGGCAAACTGAATAACTCATTCAAAAGCAATAAAAGAGACTTGGTAGACAATGTGAAGTGGAGAATACTGATAGCCTAAGGGTGAACATGACACTCATCAAATGACAAGTAACCTTACCTAAAAACCTGGGCTCAATAGCCAGTCGGTTACACATGTAAATGGGTAAGATTACAAAAAGACACTTGAAACCTCCATGGGGATTAAAACATGTGATCTGTGAGACTTAGGAGTTTTCCTGATGAACTCTCAGTCACTAGACGTGATCTGTGATAGTCTAAAAATGTTATCTGGGGGGGGGTCCAAGAAAGTTATCTGGTCATTCCCCCTAATGGTCTAAAAAAACACATGCTGAGTTAAAGTAAGTGATCTGAGTACTCTGTTCCCTAAACCAATAATTACTATTGGACACTAACCTGCTATGTTAACTTCTGTGTTCTCCTTCATCAAAACGAAGGATGTTAGAATTTTCCACAACAACAAAACATAGGTGAACAAAGAATTACAACAATGTCCTAATATCAAGAGAATAACCTTTGCCCAGGGTGGCACAGGGAAATTGAAAGGACATCAGATGCAAGATAAGAACTGCTTAAATTTACTTCAAAAACAAGGTTGAGGCTTGGAGAGGACTGAACTCGATGATGGGTAGGCCACAGAAAACAAGCATTCATTGTGAAGACCCCCTTAACTTGGCAAATGACCAGAACATTTTATTTCAGATATGAGCATGATATAAGCATGATTACAAAATATCCCTTTGAGTATGGTGAATATATTCATTAGACTTTGGATGGTGTATTAATACATCCAGTCATTACAAAGACACAGGTGTCCTTCCGAACTCAGTTGCCGAAGAGGAAGGAAACCGCTCAGGGATTTCACCATGAGGCCAATGGTGACTTTAAAACAGTTACAAAATCCTTAAGGACAAATTCACCTAGACAAATTCACCTTTCAGCAGGACAATAGCCTAAATCACAAGGTCAAATATACAATGGAGTTGCTTACCAAGATGACATAGAATGTTCCTGAGTGGCCTAGTTACAGTTTTGACTAAAATCGTCTTGAAATTCTATGGCAAGACTTGAAAATGGCTGTCTTGTGACAATCAACATCCGACTTGACAGAGATTGAAGAATTTAAAAAATGATAGATTGTGCAAATATTGTACAATCCAGGTATGCACAGACTTTAGAGACCTCATGTCACATCTCCTGTTCTCCATATACACAAATGAAATGGCATGCATCAAATACGCGAACGACATGGCTCTGGTTGATTGCCTGTTGGGCAAATCCAGTTTAAGCTACTCCCAGTTCATTGACAGCCTCATAACATGGTTTGACAATAGCTTCCTTGACCTCAATGTCCAAGACTAAAGAACTATGACTTGTTGGTAAGCTGGGGAATAACGGAAGCCTCTCTCTCTCTCTCTCTCTCTCTCTCTCTCTCTCTCTCTCTCTCTCTCTCTCTGCTTTCATCCTCTCAATTCAATCAATTCAATTCAATTCAAGGGCTTTTATTGGCATGGGAACATGTGTTAACATTGCCAAAGCAAGTGAGGTAGAAATATCAAGTGAAATAAACAATAAAAATTTACAGTAAACATTACACATACAGAATTCAAAACAATAAAGACATGACAAATGTCATATTTATATATATACAGTGTTGTAACAATGTACAATGGTGTTTGTTCTTCACTGGTTGCCCTTTTCTTGTGGCAACAGGTCACAAATCTTGCTGCTGTGATGGTACACTGTGGAATTTCACCCAGTAGATGGGAGTTTATCAAAATTGGATTTGGTTTTCGAATTCTTTGTGGTCTGTGTAATCTGGAGGAAATATGTCTCTCTAATATGGTCATACATTGGGCAGGGGTTAGGAAGTGCAGCTCAGTTTCCACTCATTTTGGGCAGTGAGCACATAGCCTGTCTTCTTGAAGACCATGTCTGCCTACGGCGGCCTTTCTCAATAGCAAGGCATGCTCACTGAGTCTGTACATAGTCAAAGCTTTCCTTAAGTTTGGTGTCAGTCACAAGTGGTCAGGTATTCTGCCATGTATACTTCTCTGTTTAGGGCCAAATAGCATTCTAGTTGCTCTGTTTTTTTGTTAATTCTTTCCAATGTTGTAAGTATTTATCTTTTTGTTTTTTCATGATTGGTTGGTCTAATTGTGCTGTTGTCCTGGGGTTCTGTGGGGTGTGTGTGTTGTGAACAGAGCCCTAGGACCAGCTTGCTTAGGGGACTCTTCTCCAGGTTCATCTCTCTGTAGGTGATGTTGTTATAGAAGTTTGGGAATGCGTTCCTTTTAGGTGTTGTAGAATTTAACGTTCTTTTTGGATTTGATAATTAGTGGGTATGGCCTAATTCTGCTCTGCATGCATTATTTGGTGTTCTACGTTGTACACGGAGGATATTTTTTGCAGAATTCTGCATGCAGAGTCTCAATTTGGTGTTTGTCCCATTTTGTGAAATCTTGGTTTGGTGAGCGGACCCCAGACCTCACAACCATAAAGGGCAATGGGCTCTATGACTGATTCAAGTATTTTTAGCCAGATCCTAATTGGTATGTTGAAATTTATGTTCCTTTTGATGGCATAGAATGCCCTTCTTGCCTTGTCTCTCAGATCGTTCACGCTCTGTGGAAGCTACCTGTGGTGCTGATGTTTAGGCCGAGGTATGTATAGTTTTTTGTTGTGCTCAGGGCAACGGTGTCTAGATGGAATTTGTGGTCCTGGCGACTGACCTTTTTTGGAACACCATTATTTGGTCTTACTGAGATTTACTGTCAGGGCCAGGTCTGACAGAATCTGTGCAGAAGATCTAGGTGCTGCTGTGGCCCTCCTTGGTTGGTGACAGAAGCACAGATCATCAGCAAACAGTAGACATTTGACTTCGGATCTAGTAGGGTGAGACGGTGCTGCAGACTGTTCTAGTGCCCGCGCCAATTCGTTGATATATATGTTTGAAGAGGGTGGGGCTTAAGCTGCATCCCTGTCTCACCCCACGACCCTGTGTGAAGAATGTGTGGTGTTTTTGCCAATTTTAACCGACACTTGTTGTTGTGTACATGGATTTATGATGGTCGTATGTTTTACCCCCAACACCACTTTCCATCAATTTGTATAGGCAAGACCTCCAGCCAAATTGAGTCGAAGGCTTTTTTGAAATCAACAAAGCATGAGAAGACTTGCCTTTGTTTGTTGGTTTGTTTGGTTGTCAATTAGGGTGGGTAGGGTGAATACATGGTCTGTTGTAGGTAATTTGGTAAAAAGCCAATTTGCCATTTGTCTCAGTACATTGTTTTCATTGAGGAAATGTACAGGTCTCTGTTAATGAATGCAGAGTATTTTCCCAAGGTTACTGTTGACCATAATTCCCACGGTAGTATTGGGGTCAAATTTGTCTCCACTTTTGTGGATTGGGGGATGACAGTCCTTGGTTCCAAATATTGGGGAAGATGCCAGAGTTAAGGACGATGTTAAAGAGTTTTAATATAGCCAATTGGAATTTGTTGTCTGTATATTTGATCATTTTCATTAAGGATACATCAACACCACAGGCTTTTTTGGGTTGGAGGGTTTTATTTTGTCCTGTAACTCATTCAAGGTAATTGGAGATCCAGTGGGTTGGTAGGTTCTTTAATGGTTGATTTCTAGGATTTGTTTGATCATGTAATGTTTGCTCTTTATTCTTTGTTATAGAGCCAAAAAAGATTGGAGAAGTGGTTTACCCATAACATCTCCATTTTGGATAGATAATTCTTCGTGTTGTTTGTTGTTAGTGTTTTCCAATTTCCCAGAATTGGTTAGAGTTATGGATTTCAATTACATTGAGCTGATTTCTGACGTGCTGTCTCCTTCTTTTCCGTAGTGTATTTCTGTATGGTTTTAGTGATTCACCATAGTGAGGCGTAGACTCAGGTTTCCGGGTCTCTATGTTTTTGGTTGGACAGGTTCTCAATTTATTTCTTCAGATTTTGCATTCTTTATCAAACCATTTGTCATTGTTGTTCATTTCTTCGGTTTTCTATTGAGATTTTTAGATTTGATAGGGAAGCTGAGAGGTCAAATATACTGTTAAGATTTTCTACTGCAAGTTTACACCTTCACTATTGCAGTGGAACGTTTATCCCAGGAATGTTGTTAAAAGGGATTGAATGCTGTTGCCTAATTGTTTTTTGGTAGGTTTCCAAACTGCATTCCTTCCATCTATAAGCATTTCTTAATGTTACTCAGTTCCTTTGGCTTTGATGCCTCATGATTGAGTGCTCTGTTCAAGTAGACTGTGATTTTGCTGTGTCTGATAGGGGTGTCAGTGGGCTGACTGTGAACGCTCTGAGACTCTTCTCTCTCGTCTTCTCCTCTCTCTCTCTCTTTTCTCTCTCTCTCTCTCTCTCTCTCTCTCTCTCTCTCTCTCTCTCTCTCTCTCTCTCTCTCTCTCTCTATCTCTTCTCTGTCTAGTCTCTCTCTCATGCTCTTATCTCTTATCTGCGTCTGTCTTCAAATCATCTCTCATCTCTCACGTACATACATGAAAGGACAATTTTAGACCACAAACCTAACTTGCAGGAAAACACTGACCTCCTCTTCAAGAAAGCAAGGCAGCATCTCTTCCTACTTGGGAAGCTTAGGAGTTTTAATGCAAGCAAACATTTATTGTCCATGTTCTCACTTTCAACATCTCCTCCTGGTATGGGAACCTCTTGATCAGGAACAGCAGTAAACTGGCACAAGTTGTCAATCAAGCCAGCAGTACATACCATCCAAAAGTGTAATTATCCTAAGTCAGATATCTATGAATACGACCTTTGGACTTTTGCCTAGGATGTCTTGGATTTTCTCTCAAAACATACTCACTACAATGTTTGGCCTATAAAATAAGTCAAAGAATCTAATATAATGCGATCCAGTTCAATTTCAAGGCCTAAAATCAAGTTACTTATTGGAATTTTCCAATTTATTCCAAACCAATAAGTGGTCAATTGGAATTGAAAATTCCCCAAATCTCACCACATCATTCAACAACAGAACTCTCCCTCTCTTGGAAAATACTGTTGCAGAGTTTGTGTAAATTCCACTTGAACCAATGTCAGTTTAGAAAATGAATCTAAATTCAATTCACAAATTGGAAAGCTGTTCATTTTTAGCCCTGCTGCCAATAAAGGGGAATGTATTCACATAGGGCGCCAAGTGTTAGTTCGTAGTGACAATTTCACGTCACATCCTTTTAATCAATCAACTCTTCAAAGCTGGGCCAGGACATCCTTCCATCCTGCAGTTGGATTTCCGTCTCTTCCCACAAAGTGGCTATCAAACGAGAACACAAACCAAAGCCAAAACAAATAATACAAAAATGAGTGTTGTCTTTTGTTGTTCAGCCCTGAAATCCGAGGATAAATGTTTGCTTGTTTTCATTGCTGCAGAATAGTGTTATAACAAGGGCCAGGCAGATAATCCAGCAATAAAAAAAATACCCAACGAAATGAGTTGGCACCCTATGAAAGTGTTTGAGTGCACGCATCTTGCCATATGCTCACAGCTATTTATTACCAGGCAGGACAGGTTAATGGCAGCAGCGCCTCACCGTGTCCAAGTCCAGCTCAATTCCCCTCTGGCTGGTCTTGCATGAGGATTAATACGCCTGCTGTTTATGTACTTAGCCTGGTTAAACAAGACCGAATGCTGTGCTCACAGTGGTAAGTTTAGTCGAGTTTAACCAGACTTAATTAATATGCATAGCCCATCTAATGAGATGTGGCCTTGTTCAGGTTTATTATGTTCTCTCTCTTGACTGAGTGCTTCTCTTCTGATGTTTCTTGACCTGGTATGCACCCTGTGTGTTCTCACTAGGTGCACTTTCTGTGCTAACAATTTCTGTGAATCAAACCATCTGTGTAATCATGTATTGTGAATGCAATAATAGCATCTATTGGCACACCGTCATGCATTATTAGGCTTGCTATAAGCAGTCGTAATTGCTTGTCGCTGTTTAAACGGCATTTATAAACACATAGCTATATATGCACTCAGTGCATGGCCCCTAGGTGGTGAAGACCATTATACGCCTTGCTATAAACATTCATAACAGCTCTTGACTGTTGTGTTGATRATGCAACACTGTTGTGTTGATTATGTGATTAATAGTGACTGTTTCTTCAGCTACATTTGTAGATGTAACATGGGGGAAAAAATCTTCATTACGCAACATTGTTGGAAGAAAGAGAGAGGGCTGCATGGACGGACGTTGCCAGGCGCAGTTAGMTGCGAATGTGTCCTCCTACGAAGCACACTCACCCAGCGCYCTCCACTCCTACTCCGTGGACCCTGGCAGTACTTGAGCGGGCCCGTAAAGCAGGAGAGAGGTAAACACCACCTGTCAATGACTACTGTGCGTGGAGGAGACTAGAGACAAAGTCAGGTACTGACTCTCAAATGAGCGTCAATGTCAGGAACTACATACAGTATATGACGCGCTAAACACTAAACATKACTAGGGAAAACAAGCATATTCCTTTGAATAGATCAAACTGAATAGGTGTTTTCCTAAATGTAATGTGAAAGATTGCGAGACCAGATTGATATGTTGCTGCTTGGCCTGAGGAATGGTAGTCATGGTAGGAGGAGGAGGAGGAGGAGGAGGAGGGGAGGAAGTAGATTTACCTGCTGAGGGTATCCTTTCTATACCATAGGTTTGACCTATGACAAGCTTTGCCCATTGTAAAATGTACAACAACTTACTGTAGAACAATGCAAAATATGTTAGGATAATGGTTTTAAGTCCACATACAAAGGTAATGAGTGATGTCGAATAGGAGGGGTGGAGGTGAGCTATTGTCTGCTGGGCTGTAAAATTCCTGCCAAAATCTGCCCATATGTTCTTAGGGTTTTCAAGCATCCATGAATAAAACACCACATGCCACAGATTGACGTGCATTATATCTCAAATAAATGTTTGTTATGTTTGCTTACAGATGTTGGGTTTAGGATTATTAGAACGCATTATATTGTTCACGGTCCGTTGATTTCAAGATGGGTGTTGGCTCAAGGGCGAATCGACCAGCATGATGTTCTCCATGCTTACATCTGCTTAGTCTAAGCCTTAGGCCTTACCTGTCCTCCTGAATGTTATTTCTACAAGTACGCACATACATTCAAGTGGCGTGAATCAGAATCGGTCTAACAAGAAAATCTGCGTTTTCTCCACAGTGTACTTTGGCCGGTATTTTTGGAGGGATTTGAGGCTTTGTTTTTGTCAATACTTTTGGAAAGAGTCACTAGTAGTGCTGTTGAAATGAGGGATAATCTGTGGTCTTTGTTATGCGCCTTTATGTACTTAGTGTCTTGTTACCCCAGACACAAAAGACGTATTAGTTTCATTTCACCAAAGCCACACTTGGCAATGGGGAAAACGTCACAAACTTACTAATAGGCTTTTAAACACGGGGGGTTTGGCTAGTCCTGCAGCAGCTTGGCTTTCCCACAATTCCCAGGCGTGTTTACCATAATTGAATAGGACAGGYCTGAAATATTCCAATGAAACTTTACAATGAGGTTAATGTTTCAATTTTTCTATTTCATTTTATTATGGCYTCAATTAACAACACATGTCCAACTACATTCCCCGTCCAGTGTCCATTGAGGCACACCCAAAATCTGCCTTCTGTCCAGGGTGTAGTGCATGAGCTAAACCTATGTACACAATGTGCTAGTTGGAAGTTACAGATAGTCAAGCTGTAACGTTGATGCATTTCGCTACACTCGCAATAACATCTGCTAACCATGTGTATGTGACCAATAAAATTAGATTTGACTTGGGAGTCAGGAAGTCGGTGCAGTTAGTGAGTTTCATAATAATGAACGTAGAACGATACAAAACAAGAGAAACGGCTGACAAGGAAACATAATCAATACTGCCTGAGGAGAGACGCTAGGGAGTGCTAGATAAAGGGTTAGTTATCTCGGTAGTTATGGAGTCCAGGTGTGCCTCATGATGGGGCGCAGGTGTACGTAATGAGGGTTGCCAGGTGTGCGTAATGAGGGTTGCCAGGTGCGCGTAATGATGGGTTGAGAGAGGGAGCGGGAGTAGATGTGACACAAGCATTACTCCTCAATGCAGACTGTGTATTGCCATGTGTGGTTCTCTCACTCAGCTCTGAGTGTAGGGGTTTGTATCATGTTCGTAAATTATGAATAAACTGGGTCAGACTTTACTGTGTACTTTTTACTGTGTAATTATTCTTGTACAGTGTAAAAAGTATTGTAATCACTCGTTACACTGCACTTGCCTTACACTAGGTAGGGTAAGGGTTAGAGCTCAGGTTATGGTTACAGCTGTATGTGAAAACGAGTAATTACAGTAGTTGTTGCACAGTACTTACGAGAGTAATTACACAGTAATAAGAACACTGAATTGTTACCCTACATGTGTTATTATAATTAAACGTGGCCACTGTGTACATTATGACAGTATGACCAATACAAAAGTTTTTTACCACACGAGAACGGGTAAAGAATACAAAATCCAAATACCGCATTCATTTTAGCACCACAAATGTCATATACTGTACATCCTCAAATGCATCTGCGGAGCTGCTTATATTGGTGGAACTAAACTTCGCATTGCAGAACATRAGGCTGCTATTTGAAACCAATACACAGACTATGCTATTGTGTGCCACTTCATCAAAGTCAACCAAGGCCCACCTTTCTCCCTGCGCTTTGTAGCCATAGAACMYGTCCAAATTTCACCAAGAGGTGATATCGTACGTAAACTAAAACAAAGAGAGGTATTCTGGCAGTACTCAGACACTGTGGACCCAAAAGGGCTAAGCAATGATTTTTCACTSTCCTCGTTTCTATAATGTTGTTGCCTTGATTTTTTTGGGTGTCTGTGTCTCCGGATTCACAGACACCCAAATATCAGCTGTGTATATTTTCACATGGCCTATTGATTAACAAGACACATTATTTATATTTTTATTTTGTGCTATAATTTGCCATTTAACCTTGAAACATATTATCATTATAAATGTTTTGAAACAGATTATTATTATTTTCTTACATTGTTGTGTCTCAATGAGCCACTAGGCGATAAATAGGAGCTAAGTGCAATGGTCAGGTCACTCTGAGAATGTTACGCCTGTGTCACGCCCTGACCTTAGTTATCKATGTTTTCTTTATTATTTTGGTCAGGTCAGGGTGTGACGAGGGTGGGTATGTTTGTTTTKGCTTGTCTAGGGTTTTTGTAGATCTARGGTTTTTTGTAAGTCTAGGTAGTTCTAGGTCTATAGTGACCTGATTTGGTTCCCAATCAGAGGCTGCTGTTTATCGTTTTCTCTTTTTGGGGATCCTATTTAAGTTGCCATTTTCCCTTTTGGTTTCGTGGGTTCTTGTCTATGTGTAGTTGCCTGTCAGCACTCGTTTTGTATAGCTTCACGKTCGTTTTGTTACTTTGTTTAGTGTTCTTTCTTCATTAAAAGAAGAATGTATGCATATCACGCTGCGCCTTGGTCTCCTCATTACAAYGAACGTGACAGCCTGATCCTGCTCCCTCCCTGTCTACTAACCACCGGTCCTGGCAACTTTTATTACACACAGCTGTTCTCCATCATTATGCATACTTGGTCATTATTTACTCCGTGATCACATCAGTCATTAGAGAGTATTGTTTTCTCTC